>NC_087371.1:0-5604 GCF_031761385.1 Necator americanus
GCCTATAAAAAGATTTTTTTCGTTTCAGGACCATCCTGATGGCTCTGGATCCGGGGTTTGAGGGTTATCTTAAAGAATATTATCCACTTTTGACAATTCAGCTCAAATCGGGGAGAAAAAATACAATTTGAGATGATTTTGGCATTTTTAAAAATTAATCCTGAGCTCTGCCTATAAAAAGATTTTTTTCGTTTCAGGACCATCCTGATGGCTCTGGATCCGGGGTTTGAGGGTTATCTTAAAGAATATTATCCATTTTTGACAATTCAGCTCAAATCGGGGAGAAAAAATACAATTTGAGAAGATTTCAGCTTTTTTAAAAATTAATCCTGAGCTAAGCCTATAAAAAGATTTTTTTCGTTTCAGGACCATCCTGATGGCTCTGGATCCGGGGTTTGAGGGTTATCTTAAAGAATATTATCCACTTTTGACAATTCAGCTCAAATCGGGGAGAAAAAATACAATTTGAGATGATTTTGGCATTTTTAAAAATTAAAATTAGGTTATGACTCAGCGAAGATTTATATCGCCTCAGGACCATCCTGATGGCTCTGGATCCGGGGTTTGAGGGTTATCTTAAAGAATATTATCCACTTTTGACAATTCAGCTCAAATCGGGGAGAAAAAATACAATTTGAGATGATTTTGGCATTTTTAAAAATTAAAAGAAATAAAAAGACATCCTGATGCCCTAAAAAGATTTTTTTTCGTTTCAGGACCATCCTGATGGCTCTGGATCCGGGGTTTGAGGGTTATCTTAAAGAATATTATCCACTTTTGACAATTCAGCTCAAATCGGGGAGAAAAAATACAATTTGAGATGATTTTGGCATTTTTAAAATTTAAAATTAGGTGACCCTATAAAGATTTTTTTCGTTTCAGGACCATCCTGATGGCCCTGGATCCGGGGTTTGAGGGTTATCTTAAAGAATATTATCCACTTTTGACAATTCAGCTCAAATCGGGGAGAAAAAATACAATTTGAGATGATTTTGGCATTTTTAAAAATTAATCCTGAGCTAAGCCTATATAAAAATTTTTTTCGTTTCAGGACCATCCTGATGCCCCTGGATCCGGGGTTTGAGGGTTATCTTAAAGAATATTATCCACTTTTGACAATTCAGCTCAAATCGGGGAGAAAAAATGCAATTTGAGATGATTTTGGCATTTTTAAAAATTAAAAAAATAAGACCCATAAAAAGATTTTTTTCGTTTCAGGACCATCCTGATGGCTCTGGATCCGGGGTTTGAGGGTTATCTTAAAGAATATTATCCACTTTTGACAATTCAGCTCAAATCGGGGAGAAAAAATACAATTTGAGAAGATTTTGGCTTTTTTAAAAATTAAAATTAGGCCTCCATAAAGATTTTTTTCGTTTCAGGACCATCCTGATGGCTCTGGATCCGGGGTTTGAGGGTTATCTTAAAGAATATTATCCACTTTTGACAATTCAGCTCAAATCGGGGAGAAAAAAATACAATTTGAGATGATTTTGGCATTTTTAAAAATTAAAAATAAGGACCCATAAAGATTTATATCGCCTCAGGACCATCCTGATGGCTCTGGATCCGGGGTTTGAGGGTTATCTTAAAGAATATTATCCACTTTTGACAATTCAGCTCAAATCGGGGAGAAAAAATACAATTTGAGATGATTTTGGCATTTTTTAAAATTAATCGTGAAATAAGGACCCATAAAAAGATTTTTTTCGTTTCAGGACCATCCTGATGGCTCTGGATCCGGGGTTTGAGGGTTATCTTAAAGAATATTATCCACTTTTGACAATTCAGCTCAAATCGGGGAGAAAAAATACAATTTGAGATGATTTTGGCATTTTTTAAAATTAAAAATTAGGCTACCCTATAAAAAGATTTTTTTCGTTTCAGGACCATCCTGATGGCTCTGGATCCGGGGTTTGAGGGTTATCTTAAAGAATATTATCCACTTTTGACAATTCAGCTCAAATCGGGGAGAAAAAATACAATTTGAGATGATTTTGGCATTTTTAAAAATTAAAAATAAGGACCCATAGAAGATTTTTTTCGCTTCAGGACCATCCTGATGGCTCTGGATCCGGGGTTTGAGGGTTATCTTAAAGAATATTATCCACTTTTGACAATTCAGCTCAAATCGGGGAGAAAAAATACAATTTGAGATGATTTTGGCATTTTTTAAAAATTAATCTGAAATAAGGACCCATAGAAGATTTTTATCGTTTCAGGACCATCCTGATGGCTCTGGATCCGGGGTTTGAGGGTTATCTTAAAGAATATTATCCACTTTTGACAATTCAGCTCAAATCGGGGAGAAAAAATACAATTTGAGAAGATTTTGGCTTTTTTAAAAATTAATCGTGAAATAAGACCCCATAAAGATTTTTTTCGTTTCAGGACCATCCTGATGGCTCTGGATCCGGGGTTTGAGGGTTATCTTAAAGAATATTATCCACTTTTGACAATTCAGCTCAAATCGGGGAGAAAAAATACAATTTGAGATGATTTTGGCATTTTTAAAATTAATCGTGAAATAAGGACCCATAAAGGTTTTTTTCGTTTCAGGACCATCCTGATGGCTCTGGATCCGGGGTTTGAGGGTTATCTTAAAGAATATTATCCACTTTTGACAATTCAGCTCAAATCGGGGAGAAAAAATACAATTTGAGATGATTTTGGCATTTTTTAAAATTAATCGTGAAATAAGGACCCATAAAGGTTTTTTTCGTTTCAGGACCATCCTGATGGCTCTGGATCCGGGGTTTGAGGGTTATCTTAAAGAATATTATCCACTTTTGACAATTCAGCTCAAATCGGGGAGAAAAAATACAATTTGAGATGATTTTGGCATTTTTAAAAATTAATCGTGAAATAAGACCCCATAAAGGTTTTTTTCATCTCAGGACCATCCTGATGGCTCTGGATCCGGGGTTTGAGGGTTATCTTAAAGAATATTATCCATTTTTGACAATTCAGCTCAAATCGGGGAGAAAAAATACAATTTGAGAAGATTTTAGCTTTTTTAAAAATTAATCGTGAAATAAGGACCCATAAAGGTTTTTTTCGTTTCAGGACCATCCTGATGGCTCTGGATCCGGGGTTTGAGGGTTATCTTAAAGAATATTATCCACTTTTGACAATTCAGCTCAAATCGGGGAGAAAAAATACAATTTGAGATGATTTTGGCATTTTTTAAAATTAATCTGAAATAAGGACCTATAAAAAGATTTTTTTCGTTTCAGGACCATCCTGATGGCTCTGGATCCGGGGTTTGAGGGTTATCTTAAAGAATATTATCCACTTTTGACAATTCAGCTCAAATCGGGGAGAAAAAATACAATTTGAGATGATTTTGGCCTTTTTTAAAATTAATCGTGAAATAAGGCCCTATATAAAGATTTTTTTCGTTTCAGGACCATCCTGATGGCTCTGGATCCGGGGTTTGAGGGTTATCATAAAGAATATTATCCACTTTTGACAATTCAGCTCAAATCGGGGAGAAAAAATACAATTTGGGGCGATTCTGGCCTTTTTTAAAATTATTCGTGAAATAAGGACCCATAAAGGTTTTTTTCGTTTCAGGACCATCCTGAAGGCTCTGGATCCGGGGTTTGAGGCTTATCATAAAGAATATTATCCACTTTTGACAATTCAGCTCAAATCGGGGAGAAAAAATACAATTTGGGGCGATTCTGGCCTTTTTTAAAATTAATCGTGAAATAAGGACCCATAAAGGTTTTTTTCGTTTCAGGACCATCCTGAAGGCTCTGGATCCGGGGTTTGAGGCTTATCATAAAGAATATTATCCACTTTTGACAATTCAGCTCAAATCGGGGAGAAAAAATACAATTTGAGGCGATTCTGGCCTTTTTTAAAAATTAATCGTGAAATAAGGACCCATAAAGGTTTTTTTCGTTTCAGGACCATCCTGAAGGCTCTGGATCCGGGGTTTGAGGCTTATCATAAAGAATATTATCCACTTTTGACAATTCAGCTCAAATCGGGGAGAAAAAATACAATTTGAGGCGATTCTGGCCTTTTTTAAAATTAATCGTGAAATAAGGACCCATAAAGGTTTTTTTCGTTTTAGGACCATCCTGAAGGCTCTGGATCCGGGGTTTGAGGATTATCATAAAGAATATTATCCACTTTTGACAATTCAGCTCAAATCGGGGAGAAAAAATACAATTTGTGGCGATTCTGGCCTTTTTTAAAATTATTCGTGAAATAAGGACCCATAAAGGTTTTTTTCGTTTCAGGACCATCCTGAAGGCTCTGGATCCGGGGTTTGAGGCTTATCATAAAGAATATTATCCACTTTTGACAATTCAGCTCAAATCGGGGAGAAAAAATACAATTTGTGGCGATTCTGGCCTTTTTTAAAATTATTCGTGAAATAAGGACCCATAAAGGTTTTTTTCGTTTCAGGACCATCCTGAAGGCTCTGGATCCGGGGTTTGAGGCTTATCATAAAGAATATTATCCACTTTTGACAATTCAGCTCAAATCGGGGAGAAAAATACAATTTGTGGCGATTCTGGCCTTTTTTAAAATTAATCGTGAAATAAGGACCCATAAAGGTTTTTTTCGTTTCAGGACCATCCTGAAGGCTCTGGATCCGGGGTTTGAGGCTTATCATAAAGAATATTATCCACTTTTGACAATTCAGCTCAAATCGGGGAGAAAAAATACAATTTGGGGCGATTCTGGCCTTTTTTAAAATTAATCGTGAAATAAGGACCCATAAAGGTTTTTTTCGTTTCAGGACCATCCTGAAGGCTCTGGATCCGGGGTTTGAGGCTTATCATAAAGAATATTATCCACTTTTGACAATTCAGCTCAAATCGGGGAGAAAAAATACAATTTGAGACGATTTTGGCCTTTTTTAAAATTAATCGTGAAATAAGGACCCATAAAGATTTTTTTCGTTTCAGGACCATCCTGAAGGCTCTGGATCCGGGGTTTGAGGGTTATCTTAAAGAATATTATCCACTTTTGACAATTCAGCTCAAATCGGGGAGAAAAAATACAATTTGGGACGATTCTGGCCTTTTTTAAAATTAATCGTGAAATAAGGACCCATAAAGGTTTTTTTCGTTTCAGGACCATCCTGATGGCTCTGGATCCGGGGTTTGAGGGTTATCTTAAAGAATATTATCCACTTTTGACAATTCAGCTCAAATCGGGGAGAAAAAATACAATTTGAGGCGATTCTGGCTTTTTTAAAAATTAATCGTGAAATAAGGACCCATAAAGGTTTTTTTCGTTTCAGGACCATCCTGATGGCTCTGGATCCGGGGTTTGAGGCTTATCATAAAGAATATTATCCACTTTTGACAATTCAGCTCAAATCGGGGAGAAAAAATACAATTTGGGGCGATTCTGGCCTTTTTTAAAATTATTCGTGAAATAAGGACCCATAAAGGTTTTTTTCGTTTCAGGACCATCCTGAAGGCTCTGGATCCGGGGTTTGATGCTTATCATAAAGAATATTATCCACTTTTGACAATTCAGCTCAAATCGGGGAGAAAAATACAATTTGTGGCGATTCTGGCCTTTTTTAAAATTAATCGTGAAATAAGGACCCATAAAGGTTTTTTTCGTTTCAGG
>NC_087371.1:6729-12562 GCF_031761385.1 Necator americanus
TTTTAAAATTATTCGTGAAATAAGGACCCATAAAGGTTTTTTCGTTTCAGGACCATCCTGAAGGCTCTGGATCCGGGGTTTGAGGCTTATCATAAAGAATATTATCCACTTTTGACAATTCAGCTCAAATCGGGGAGAAAAAATACAATTTGGGGCGATTCTGGCCTTTTTTAAAATTATTCGTGAAATAAGGACCCATAAAGGTTTTTTTCGTTTCAGGACCATCCTGAAGGCTCTGGATCCGGGGTTTGAGGCTTATCATAAAGAATATTATCCACTTTTGACAATTCAGCTCAAATCGGGGAGAAAAAATACAATTTGTGGCGATTCTGGCCTTTTTTAAAATTAATCGTGAAATAAGGACCCCATAAATGTTTTTTTCGTTTCAGGACCATCCTGAAGGCTCTGGATCCGGGGTTTGATGCTTATCATAAAGAATATTATCCACTTTTGACAATTCAGCTCAAATCGGGGAGAAAAAATACAATTTGTGGCGATTCTGGCCTTTTTTAAAATTAATCGTGAAATAAGGACCCATAAAGGTTTTTTTCGTTTCAGGACCATCCTGAAGGCTCTGGATCCGGGGTTTGATGCTTATCATAAAGAATATTATCCACTTTTGACAATTCAGCTCAAATCGGGGAGAAAAAATACAATTTGGGGCGATTCTGGCCTTTTTTAAAATTATTCGTGAAATAAGGACCCATAAAGGTTTTTTTCGTTTCAGGACCATCCTGAAGGCTCTGGATCCGGGGTTTGAGGCTTATCATAAAGAATATTATCCACTTTTGACAATTCAGCTCAAATCGGGGAGAAAAAATACAATTTGGGGCGATTCTGGCCTTTTTTAAAATTATTCGTGAAATAAGGACCCATAAAGGTTTTTTTCGTTTCAGGACCATCCTGAAGGCTCTGGATCCGGGGTTTGATGCTTATCATAAAGAATATTATCCACTTTTGACAATTCAGCTCAAATCGGGGAGAAAAAATACAATTTGTGGCGATTCTGGCCTTTTTTAAAATTAATCGTGAAATAAGGACCCATAAAGGTTTTTTTCGTTTCAGGACCATCCTGAAGGCTCTGGATCCGGGGTTTGAGGCTTATCATAAAGAATATTATCCACTTTTGACAATTCAGCTCAAATCGGGGAGAAAAAATACAATTTGGGGCGATTCTGGCCTTTTTTAAAATTATTCGTGAAATAAGGACCCATAAAGGTTTTTTTCGTTTCAGGACCATCCTGAAGGCTCTGGATCCGGGGTTTGATGCTTATCATAAAGAATATTATCCACTTTTGACAATTCAGCTCAAATCGGGGAGAAAAAATACAATTTGTGGCGATTCTGGCCTTTTTTAAAATTATTCGTGAAATAAGGACCCATAAAGGTTTTTTTCGTTTCAGGACCATCCTGAAGGCTCTGGATCCGGGGTTTGAGGCTTATCATAAAGAATATTATCCACTTTTGACAATTCAGCTCAAATCGGGGAGAAAAAATACAATTTGGGGCGATTCTGGCCTTTTTTAAAATTAATCGTGAAATAAGGACCCATAAAGGTTTTTTTCGTTTCAGGACCATCCTGAAGGCTCTGGATCCGGGGTTTGAGGCTTATCATAAAGAATATTATCCACTTTTGACAATTCAGCTCAAATCGGGGAGAAAAAATACAATTTGGGGCGATTCTGGCCTTTTTTAAAATTATTCGTGAAATAAGGACCCATAAAGGTTTTTTTCGTTTCAGGACCATCCTGAAGGCTCTGGATCCGGGGTTTGAGGCTTATCATAAAGAATATTATCCACTTTTGACAATTCAGCTCAAATCGGGGAGAAAAAATACAATTTGTGGCGATTCTGGCCTTTTTTAAAATTAATCGTGAAATAAGGACCCATAAAGGTTTTTTTCGTTTCAGGACCATCCTGAAGGCTCTGGATCCGGGGTTTGAGGCTTATCATAAAGAATATTATCCACTTTTGACAATTCAGCTCAAATCGGGGAGAAAAAATACAATTTGTGGCGATTCTGGCCTTTTTTAAAATTAATCGTGAAATAAGGACCCATAAAGGTTTTTTTCGTTTCAGGACCATCCTGAAGGCTCTGGATCCGGGGTTTGAGGCTTATCATAAAGAATATTATCCACTTTTGACAATTCAGCTCAAATCGGGGAGAAAAAATACAATTTGGGGCGATTCTGGCCTTTTTTAAAATTATTCGTGAAATAAGGACCCATAAAGGTTTTTTTCGTTTCAGGACCATCCTGAAGGCTCTGGATCCGGGGTTTGATGCTTATCATAAAGAATATTATCCACTTTTGACAATTCAGCTCAAATCGGGGAGAAAAAATACAATTTGTGGCGATTCTGGCCTTTTTTAAAATTATTCGTGAAATAAGGACCCATAAAGGTTTTTTTCGTTTCAGGACCATCCTGAAGGCTCTGGATCCGGGGTTTGAGGCTTATCATAAAGAATATTATCCACTTTTGACAATTCAGCTCAAATCGGGGAGAAAAAATACAATTTGGGGCGATTCTGGCCTTTTTTAAAATTATTCGTGAAATAAGGACCCATAAAGGTTTTTTTCGTTTCAGGACCATCCTGAAGGCTCTGGATCCGGGGTTTGAGGCTTATCATAAAGAATATTATCCACTTTTGACAATTCAGCTCAAATCGGGGAGAAAAAATACAATTTGGGGCGATTCTGGCCTTTTTTAAAATTAATCGTGAAATAAGGACCCATAAAGGTTTTTTTCGTTTCAGGACCATCCTGAAGGCTCTGGATCCGGGGTTTGAGGCTTATCATAAAGAATATTATCCACTTTTGACAATTCAGCTCAAATCGGGGAGAAAAAATACAATTTGGGGCGATTCTGGCCTTTTTTAAAATTATTCGTGAAATAAGGACCCATAAAGGTTTTTTTCGTTTCAGGACCATCCTGAAGGCTCTGGATCCGGGGTTTGAGGCTTATCATAAAGAATATTATCCACTTTTGACAATTCAGCTCAAATCGGGGAGAAAAAATACAATTTGGGGCGATTCTGGCCTTTTTTAAAATTAATCGTGAAATAAGGACCCATAAAGGTTTTTTTCGTTTCAGGACCATCCTGAAGGCTCTGGATCCGGGGTTTGATGCTTATCATAAAGAATATTATCCACTTTTGACAATTCAGCTCAAATCGGGGAGAAAAAATACAATTTGTGGCGATTCTGGCCTTTTTTAAAATTATTCGTGAAATAAGGACCCATAAAGGTTTTTTTTCGTTTCAGGACCATCCTGAAGGCTCTGGATCCGGGGTTTGAGGCTTATCATAAAGAATATTATCCACTTTTGACAATTCAGCTCAAATCGGGGAGAAAAAATACAATTTGTGGCGATTCTGGCCTTTTTTAAAATTAATCGTGAAATAAGGACCCATAAAGGTTTTTTTCGTTTCAGGACCATCCTGAAGGCTCTGGATCCGGGGTTTGATGCTTATCATAAAGAATATTATCCACTTTTGACAATTCAGCTCAAATCGGGGAGAAAAAATACAATTTGGGGCGATTCTGGCCTTTTTTAAAATTATTCGTGAAATAAGGACCCATAAAGGTTTTTTTCGTTTCAGGACCATCCTGAAGGCTCTGGATCCGGGGTTTGAGGCTTATCATAAAGAATATTATCCACTTTTGACAATTCAGCTCAAATCGGGGAGAAAAAATACAATTTGTGGCGATTCTGGCCTTTTTTAAAATTAATCGTGAAATAAGGACCCATAAAGGTTTTTTTCGTTTCAGGACCATCCTGAAGGCTCTGGATCCGGGGTTTGATGCTTATCATAAAGAATATTATCCACTTTTGACAATTCAGCTCAAATCGGGGAGAAAAAATACAATTTGTGGCGATTCTGGCCTTTTTTAAAATTATTCGTGAAATAAGGACCCATAAAGGTTTTTTTCGTTTCAGGACCATCCTGAAGGCTCTGGATCCGGGGTTTGATGCTTATCATAAAGAATATTATCCACTTTTGACAATTCAGCTCAAATCGGGGAGAAAAAATACAATTTGGGGCGATTCTGGCCTTTTTTAAAATTAATCGTGAAATAAGGACCCATAAAGGTTTTTTTCGTTTCAGGACCATCCTGAAGGCTCTGGATCCGGGGTTTGATGCTTATCATAAAGAATATTATCCACTTTTGACAATTCAGCTCAAATCGGGGAGAAAAAATACAATTTGGGGCGATTCTGGCCTTTTTTAAAATTATTCGTGAAATAAGGACCCATAAAGGTTTTTTTCGTTTCAGGACCATCCTGAAGGCTCTGGATCCGGGGTTTGAGGCTTATCATAAAGAATATTATCCACTTTTGACAATTCAGCTCAAATCGGGGAGAAAAAATACAATTTGGGGCGATTCTGGCCTTTTTTAAAATTAATCGTGAAATAAGGACCCATAAAGGTTTTTTTCGTTTCAGGACCATCCTGAAGGCTCTGGATCCGGGGTTTGAGGCTTATCATAAAGAATATTATCCACTTTTGACAATTCAGCTCAAATCGGGGAGAAAAAATACAATTTGTGGCGATTCTGGCCTTTTTTAAAATTATTCGTGAAATAAGGACCCATAAAGGTTTTTTTCGTTTCAGGACCATCCTGAAGGCTCTGGATCCGGGGTTTGATGCTTATCATAAAGAATATTATCCACTTTTGACAATTCAGCTCAAATCGGGGAGAAAAAATACAATTTGGGGCGATTCTGGCCTTTTTTAAAATTATTCGTGAAATAAGGACCCATAAAGGTTTTTTTCGTTTCAGGACCATCCTGAAGGCTCTGGATCCGGGGTTTGAGGCTTATCATAAAGAATATTATCCACTTTTGACAATTCAGCTCAAATCGGGGAGAAAAAATACAATTTGTGGCGATTCTGGCCTTTTTTAAAATTAATCGTGAAATAAGACCCCATAAAGGTTTTTTTCGTTTCAGGACCATCCTGAAGGCTCTGGATCCGGGGTTTGATGCTTATCATAAAGAATATTATCCACTTTTGACAATTCAGCTCAAATCGGGGAGAAAAAATACAATTTGGGGCGATTCTGGCCTTTTTTAAAATTATTCGTGAAATAAGGACCCATAAAGGTTTTTTTCGTTTCAGGACCATCCTGAAGGCTCTGGATCCGGGGTTTGAGGCTTATCATAAAGAATATTATCCACTTTTGACAATTCAGCTCAAATCGGGGAGAAAAAATACAATTTGTGGCGATTCTGGCCTTTTTTAAAATTAATCGTGAAATAAGGACCCATAAAGGTTTTTTTCGTTTCAGGACCATCCTGAAGGCTCTGGATCCGGGGTTTGAGGCTTATCATAAAGAATATTATCCACTTTTGACAATTCAGCTCAAATCGGGGAGAAAAAATACAATTTGTGGCGATTCTGGCCTTTTTTAAAATTAATCGTGAAATAAGGACCCATAAAGGTTTTTTTCGTTTCAGGACCATCCTGAAGGCTCTGGATCCGGGGTTTGATGCTTATCATAAAGAATATTATCCACTTTTGACAATTCAGCTCAAATCGGGGAGAAAAAATACAATTTGTGGCGATTCTGGCCTTTTTTAAAATTAATCGTGAAATAAGGACCCATAAAGGTTTTTTTCGTTTTAGGACCATCCTGAAGGCTCTGGATCCGGGGTTTGAGGCTTATCATAAAGAATATTATCCACTTTTGACAATTCAGCTCAAATCGGGGAGAAAAAATACAATTTGTGGCGATTCTGGCCTTTTTTAAAATTAATCGTGAAATAAGGACCCATAAAGGTTTTTTTCGTTTCAGGACCATCCTGAAGGCTCTGGATCCGGGGTTTGATG
>NC_087371.1:4454617-4612117 GCF_031761385.1 Necator americanus
TTATAAATTTTGTAATTCGCTCCGACTATATATATATATATATGTTTTTTTCATTGGCCAAAACTGCACGTCCAAAATGTGTTGCCGAGAAAATTACTTGCATTTATCTCTCCTTAGTTTTGCGTTTTTAGGAGAATGATTTGTTTTATTACCTTTTGTTTTTTGAATCTTCAGCTTGCCACTACAATCATTATTTATGCAGAGCCTTTGCTAATCATGCTGCAAAATATGCTCATGTCGTCTAAAGAATGCACTTTTCGCAGTTTGTATACAGGTTAAGGGTTCTTTCTGACTTATTAGTGGAAAACATGCTTGTTGTAGGATGGGGATTTCACCATGTTATTCGCTTAGTGTAAACCCGTATTACATGCGACGCATACTTGTATTACCACCCTGTTGTTTCTGTCAAGCTAGGGCAGATTTCCGGTGTGAGGAGTCTAGGTCGGCCTCGAAGAGGGTCGAATCAAGGGTCAGGTTTCAAGATAGTCCAGCTCTTTTTTGCCTGTCCGAACCTCTGAGTGGACACTCACTCGGCCTAGACTGTGAGCCCGCTCGATTTGCTGTCGCTGCGGTCGCGGCGCGCACTGAACAGCAACCCCAAAATGAATGCTGAAACTGTGTACCATCTTGGAAGCCCAAACCAAGGCTCAGCAGCAAATGTTCACTAAGCTGATGAAGCGTATGGAAAAGATGGCCTCCGCTTCACATCCAGCCGTTCCAACAGCACCCGTCGCCAAGGCCGATTTCGTCACAAATTCTCTATCGACACGCTCGCAGAAGTTCGTGTACGATCCGGAAAATGGTTGTACATTCGAGGTCTGGTACAACCGCTACGAGGATGTAATTTCAAAGGACGGTGCTACGTTGGACGATGCAGCAAAAGCTCGACTAGTCGTTTCCAAACTCGACGCCGTCACATATGCCCGTTTCACGAACCATATTCTCCCTAAAAGAGCATGCGATGTTCCCTTAACGGACACCGTGGCTGTTCTGAAGGAATTGTTCGGACATAATACGTCAGCGAAGCTCCACCACGGATTCTCCCTTCGGAAGTACGAGTCGCTAACAAGAGCATGAAACCTGGCACAGCCCCCGCACCTGATTTTATATCAGCAGACTTTCTTCGGGCTGGTGGCCATCCGCTTCATGTAATCTTAGCAGCGCACATGACATCCTACCTTCAGAAAGAAAGGATCAAAGACCAGTGGAAGACCTCGCGAACCGTTCTTATCCATAAGAAAGGTGACCGAGAGGACCTTCGGAACTACCGTCCGATATGCTTGCTGAGCGTATTATACAAAGTATTCACCAAGATCATCCTCACCCGCATATCTACGACGCTGGATGAAGCCCAGCCTCAAGAACAAGCTGGATTCCGCCAAGGGTTCAGCTGCTTGGACCACATCCAGACTGTGTCGAGGGTCATAGAGGTTTGCCGGGAATACCGCCTGCCCTTTGTTCTAACCTTCGTCGACTATGAGAAAGCCTTTGACAGCGTAGAAACGAATGCAATACTGTCAGCGCTGGTCGACCAAGGTGTGGACGCGTCGTATGTGAGGACATTAGCCAATTGCTACGATCGATGCACGACTAGGATACAGCTTTTCCACCGCCCTCTCACCATACCCATTGGAAAGGGGGTACGACAAGGCGATACTATATCGCCGAAGCTGTTCACAGCTGCATTGCAATGGATAATGAAATCACTATCCTGGGAAGAAAGGAGCATAGGTGTTGATGGAAGATTTCTTTCGAACCTTCGTTTCGCGGACGACATCGTTCTCTTTTCGAGCAGTACCAATGAAGCAGAAACGATGCTCAACGAATTGAACGAAGCAAGGAAGAGAATAGGACTACGAATAAATAGAAAGAAGACACAGTTCATGAAGAACGCCTACTGCGAGGACGGAGGAGTACAACTTGAAGGCTCCCAAATCGTGGAAACTCCGTCATACGTATACCTTGGACGTTCAATGAACATGGAAAACGACTTGAAGGAAGAACTAAATAGAAGAATGAGAGCAGCATGGGCAGCATTCGCAGCCGTCAGGGAAGCTACGGACCAACTGACGGACCACGATCTCCGTGCCCATCTGTTCGACTCGACAGTCCTTCCAGCGCTCTGTTACGCAGCGGAGACGTGGGCAGACACCGCGGCCACGTCTAGGAAGCTACTTACTACTCACAGAGCCCTTGAGAGATGTCTCCTGAAGTTTAACCGGCGCACACAACACCTAGCCGGTCTTCGTAGCTCCGACTTAAGAGGAATGTCCCGTCTTCGCGACCCAGCGGAATATGTATCGAAAGCAAAACATAAATGGGCCGGTCACATCATGAGAAGAATCGACGATAGATGGACTAAAAGAACGCTAGAGTAGATCCCAAGGGACGTTAAACGCCCCCGAAGGAGACCGCCAACGATATGGGGTGACGTGTTCGCTACACGGATGGACCAGCTGAGAGCTCAGCTGGATACGGCTCAAGGACCTCGTCAACGTCACTCACGAAGCTTGAGAACATCTTGGATGACAATGGCGAGGGAACGAAACGAATGGAAGAGATGCTGGGGCCCGCACGTCCAGTGAAGACGGGCCATCTAAGTATCTAAGTAAGTAAGTAATACGTCAGCATTCGCGAGACGCTACGCTTACCTTAACACAGCGAAGTGAGAAAAGTGACTACACCGGATTGGTCAATCATGTCATGGCTGAGTTCAATGACGTCACACCTGAGCAGATTAAATACCTCGTATGGATATGTGGACTTGTCGCCCCGCAAGCTGCCGATGTTCGTGCGCCACCACTGCAGACGCCCTTCGCAAGATGGAGGACAACCCTCAAACCACGCTAAAGGAGCTTGCTGCCGAAGTTCAGCACTTTCTCGACATTCGTTAGGATGCTGCATTCCTCGAACGATCAAGTGTACCGCACGTCAACGTCGTGGATTCGCAAAAGAGTCGAAATCGTGAGCCGCCGTCACCTTGTTTTCGGTGCAGAGCCAATCACTGGTATAGAGACTGCACATTCGAAAAAAAAGAGGCGCCACCACTGCAGACGCTCTGGACACAAGCGAGGATTCTGCAAAAATTTCCCGGAGAAATAGAAGCGGAATGCGAAACAAGCGGAAATCTTTCAACACCGTCACAATAGCTTCGACTCGTGCTGACGTCGCTGTAAACCGCATCTACCGCAGAGTACAGATTGATGGGAAGACAGTACGCATACGCTTTGATACTGGAGCAGAAGTAACATTGCTGAGCCCTGCAGACTGGATCGCCATGGACCGAAGCTGCATTCACCCCGTCTGACACTGAAGTCTGCCAACAACGAACCGATCAACGTTTGTGGATACTACGAATGCAACTTCATCATCGATGTTTATCGGGGATATGGTACTTGCCATGTAGCCGACACGCCGTCGCTGTTGAGCTTAGATTGGATCGCCCAACACGAGCTACTGTTCCGTCACTTGACAGAAGGCTCCATCTGCAACATCTCTTCAAGGACGCTCAGCACCTTGGATTCTTCTCTCGCAACACACCTGAAGAAGAAGTTCCCAGCAGTCTTCGCTCCTGGACTGGGTGTTGTACGAAGTCAAAGGCTAAACTCGCTCTGAAGCCTGACTCCAAGCCTGTCTTTCTGAAGGCTCGCCCGGTGCCCTATGCTGCTATGCCAAGGATTTCAACCGAAATCGATCGACTTGTGTCTATACATGTGCTGGAGCCCGTTGATCACTCAGAATGGGCAGCACCCATCGTCGTTGTTGAGAAGAAAAATGGATCGATTCGCCTCTGCGCATACTACTCAACCGGACTGAACGACGCACTGGAACAAACCCAGCATCCGCTTTCAACCCCAGAGGACACTTTCACGAAATTCAATGGAGGACGCTACTTTTCACAGCTCGACTTAGCCGAAGCATATCTCCAATTGGAAGTGGACGACGTCTCAAAGCAGCTACTCACTATCAACACGCACCGTGGACTGTATCACTTCAACCGACTACCATTTGGAGTGAAACCAGCTCCTGGAATATTCCAACAATGTATGGATGCTCTTATCGCTGGCCTAGATGGAACTGCCGCCTATCTCGGCGACATATTGGTTACTGGAAAAACCATCGGCGAAAACAATGCCCGACTAGAGGCCGTACTCAAGCGGATTCAAGAGTACGGATTCCGCGTTCGACTCGACAAATGGGCTTTCCTGCAGACGAAGCTCACCTACCTTGGGTTCGCCATTAACGCACAAAGACGACTTCTGAAAAGATCAAAGAAAAACTTCCATAATTCGTCAGTTTGGATAGAATTCAACTATAAAAATTTACTTCTGTGAGTACAACCATTGAGAGATCATGTGCAATCAAAAGGATACATGATGAAAAGCTTATTGATTATATGCGTGGCTGTTCACGCCACATCGCACCATCGATCAGTTCGTTCTGAAAGGACTATGGTGTAGCTGGGTCAAAACGACATGGACCACGTACGCAATTGCGCACACGGCTTCTCTCGAGGCACTTCGCTGGAGCGTAGCGGCTGGGACCGTGGTGAAACCCTTGCTGGCACCACCCATCGCTGCAGTTTGCGACGGTCCCACCTCGGTTCCAACTGCTGCCTCCACCGCGCCATTTCGAGCGCGTACGCAAATGCACCGCAACTACACTCGTGACTCATGTCGTTTTGGCCCGACTATAGAATTAATACAGCTCTGCCATGTTTGCTCCATTTGTTGTGTGTAGGAGAAAAGCCCTGGCATTGTTGTAATGTTCTATACAGTAATCCTTGCTGGTAACCCTTGTAAAGCAATTAGTGGTGAATTTGATGGTCCGAAGCCGCCCTACGCCAACTAATCCTACGTCCTTCCTAATACGATAGATTGGTGCCAGACCTATCTGTGAGAATAAAAACACTGACATGATATATCAGCTAGGTCCCGCAACCTATTGTGAAGGTCGCAAACGCTGAATAAATAAATAAATACCCCTCAAACGACTATAACTTTACGTGGGAGGCTTTGACTCATTACTCCTGACGAGTTGATAAACGACGGAAACCTTTTTTTTTTTATTGGAATCTCTTTTTCCATGGAACACGCCGAACCATTTGTAAGATGTGCATTTTCCCTTACTGTAACTCAGTAGCAGGTTCCCACTACGATCATTCCGAAAAGTCTGCAGGTTCCTTCATACAATCCGGCTACTAATTTATCGATCAATATCATGTGCTCCTTTGTGGAATGGTGTTGAGTTTTCTTTTTCTTTTCTTCGAACGATTTATTTTATTGTTGTAAAGTGGTTGATGTGAACATCGCTAATCGTCCTTCAAAAGCTACACGGGCATTTATAGGTGACGTCTTTTTTAGCAGAGCTCATTTGTTTTAACACTACGTGCAGATCTTCGCCGCATCGGAGTGTCCAGAGTCAGAGTCGAAGTCACAGAGTCGATTAGGTTGGTTAGGTTCGCTGAATGTTATCGACCACATCATTTTTCTGCGTTAATTTCGAAATACAATTGTCTAGCTAACTTTTTTTCTTTCTTTTCTTTTTCTTCTTTCACAATCATCTCTAATCCCCATATTTTCGTTACACTCCATAAACTATAGCACTTTTCCATGTAGATCTTGCTGATGTCGATTCCATTTTTTGTTTTACAACTAGTGACAATTACAAAAAAAAACAAAATTCATTAGGCGAACACTAGTACGAACAACATTACTCATGTAACATTTGTCAGGACTTAGGTTCTTCCAATTTCTCTGAACGAATCGGACATTTACAGTAAATAGCATCATTGCCTGGGTAACCTGGTAATCCCGGTAGGCCAGTGGTACCAATCGCACCCGCAGCACCATCTTTGCCGGCAGATCCAACTATTCCCAGCGGACCCGGTCGTCCTGGAGCTCCGTGCATTCCATGGCGTCCACCTTCACCTGGCAGTCCGACGATACCTACCCGTCCACGCGGACCTCGGTTACCCCGACCCCAAATTCCGTTTCGTCCAGGCATGCCAGGCCATCCTGGCTCTCCGGGATCTCCGTCCACTCCTGGATTTCCCGGTGGTCCATCGGGACCTGGTGTCCTTTACGTCCAGCTATACCGTCAGGTCCTAACCTTCCACGACGACCTGGTTGTCCCTGGTCTCCATCTAGTCCGGGGAATCCAGGAGGTCCCTGAGGGCATTGGAGGCAACCACAGGAGTTGTGTGCAGCGACACTAAGACCTGGCTTTCCTGGCTTTCCTTTGCGACCATTTGCGCCCCTTTGTCCTGGAACTCCTGGTTTGCCTGGTTGTCCTGGAGGTCCGTGTGGGCAGACAGGTTCCACTAATGTGACTTTACTACTTTGTTGTCGCTTCGTTCGTGAACCGGTTAGATTTTCTTGTCCAATTTCGTCGATAATCGAAATCCAAGCGTTGTTTGCGATGATCTGAAAAAGACCAGGAACAAAGTGGACCTTGACAAAATAAGTAATAATTCCGAAGAAATATTTGACAGTGTAAAATATTTCGAAGGATCTCCTGCACCACAACGAGCGCAGTTGTTTACGCAATTGCACCAAGCTCCAGGTCAGTTTAACACAACTGTTGAAAAAAGCAACTAAATTTTGTTCTGCGAAAAATAAGTAAAAATAACATTAATTTCATTACCAATCATAATTTAATTTTTTCGGTGCTTTATTAAACCACTTTTACCGCAAATTTCTTCAAAGTTTTAGATTTCGCCGCGTTTATTTCTTGTATGTCAAACTTGTCTTGATGTTTGATTGTCCAGAAAATTTGCTCTCTAGGATCAAAAGAGACGAAGATCGCGAAGGAACTACGGTGCGCTTGGAAAAAAAAACCGAAGAACTGTGATACTGTCTTGCCAGTACTACTAGGACCTTCGGAAATTTTAACAATACTGAAACAAAATATTGAGACATTTGAGTGATTTTTTTTTCAGTCAAGATATTATAGACAAAGGAACCAAAGGATGCTTTCTGAAAATTTCATAGGATCTGTGCTTTATCAAATGTGCTCCGTGTTAAATGTCACATATTGGGTTAAAGACTCACTCGTGAAAGTTCTTTTCGGACCAAAAAATTCGCACAAAATAATGCATAGGTGAAAGAAATGTTTATGTTTTAGTGGAGACGATTTTGTTTGCTTCACAAAGCAGTACCATTTCGATATTTTCTGAATTCTTACTAGTTCTTCAATTTTTTCTATTAATTGCAATTGAAATAGGACAAAACAGAGCATTTTCCTCACTGGCTGACTTTTTTGAATTAAATCGAGATCTTACTGTCAGCGAAGGTTATGAGATTGTTTGGACCTCAATATGAGAAGATGACTATGATATGTCTCGCTTGCGTGTTTAGTTGAAAACCTTATCCTCGAAAAGAAATTCACCTTAAAATCCTCAAGATCGTTCATGGCACCTCCATGAAAGACATTGATGTCATGTACAAGAATCACTACGCACAACAATGAAGCGATTATAAGAGCACCAGAAATCACGGAAGAAACAGTGATGAACAGATTAGTCATCGTTGAATGGTAGGGGCATGGAACGTCTAAACGTAGTTCATAGGCTTTAGTAGATGGATGGAATGCACTGTAATGGGAGGTGCTGTGAATGTTTAGTCATCCTATAAGAAGATGTACGTCGCCCTGTTCTCGTTCTATTGTTTGCTTGTCGGTATTCAGATTTTCCTAAAATCACAGATACGACCTTTTCTTGTCTCGAAATTGCGGCTATTTATATGAAGAAGCGAGTGGCCGTGATTTTTCATCGATTATTCTATTTGTGCGGAGACAAAATTGTCTGGAACGGGATTTTCAGTAACCAATTTGACCAGCTAAAAATCACGGATGCGGAATTCCTCTTTGGTAGAGTATTTATTTATTTATGTTCAAAATATCGTGCAATGTATTTTAGAAACGTTTCCAGCGCAAGAACTTGGACGAAACGGTTGGACGGCGTTGCGATATGTCGCACGTCAAAGTATGGTGAGTGGTCCTAGAAGCTTGCAGGTCTACCACGCGTTGGCAAAGCACTAGCAGTTGATGATTATCGACTGAGTACTGTGGTTTGGGGTAGTCGAGCGCAGAAGTACGAACTGCGGTAACGAAGTACGGCAGGGAGTCACTAATGGAGCGATCTCGGATAAAATGTGGTTGGGGGAGGAAGGAGGCGCACTTAGTGGCGCCCTTACTTTTTGGAAACAGATAACTAGATCACTAGGGGCCCTAAAACTTAAGTATTAGTCTTAGACGACCTGTGACATGAAAGCTAAAGTTGCTAAGAGAAAAAGTAAGATAGATTGTTCAGAAGTAAGGGCGCCACTGAGTGCCCCTCCTCCTCTAACTACATGTTCTCTGCAGTATCTGGTGATCTACAACATCAACCACTAGAGGAACTACAAAAACCACCGGAAGAACTAAATCAACAGAAAGAACTACGTGCGTGTCCGTTGCAGAAGCCATAGCAGAAACTGGAACTCCTCATAACCACTTAAGAGGTGAACTAACTACTTGAAATACGACTACAAGCATAGCAGCAGCAGCCACTTACTGCCTGTCACAAATGGGATCTTCCTCACGATCCTTTCGTGAGCAAATCGGCTCCTTATCCGGGTGCAACAGGACAAAGTTAGGTCTTCTAGGAGGTCCGCAATCACCAAATAGCATTACCTTTACTGGCATCGAACCAATAGTTGCTCATCGTTCGCATTAACACTTCGAGCACTCGATCACCGTCAACTCCGGGTAGACTGTGGCCATTTGATCATTCTTATTTGATAGCTAATTGATAAATCATCTGATTCTTCTTCGGTTCGTGTTCTTTTCTAAGAAGGAAGCTAGTGTAAATGGTATAGTGAAATAGTCCTTAGTGGCGGAACCCAGCGCGACTCGGCTCACCTTCCCCTAACCTTTCGTCATGAAAATTGCATTCGCGCTGATTTAGTTCTTACGAGATAGACCGCGCTTCTAGGTACACGTCCCGTTCTCTCAGCAACCTATTCACTTGTTTGACGTGCATACCTGGGGAGAAGACATAATTGATTTTCGGCCGCTCGCACTTGGATGCGGCGCGTACAGGAAGTTGGTGCGTTGCAAGTGTAGTTGCCGTAAAAAACGGTGTCTTTTTCGACATTTTGTACGACGATTAGAGAAGATGAGCGAAAACAAATGGGTTTCGGAATATAATCTAGAGTTCATTTCGGAATGAGAGTAGCCAAGTCTTTTCTTCTTTTCTGCAACAAAAAAAAAATCCTCCAACACTCGATATTTTGGAAAGTAAGCAATCTATTGAAATTTTGCGAAAACAGCTTACAAACTTTGAATGAAGGCGTAATATAGGAGTTTGGTCAGCGCATACGCTTACTGAGACCTGGAGGATCAATTTTTGCGAGAAAAAACGTAAGTGGCGGGAAAAGGTTGGCAATTTAGGACCGCTGGTCTCCTTTTAATATTTTCGGTTGTTAATTTTCATCAAAATGAAAATGAAATTTTTAAAATAATAACGAAATGTTGCAGCAATTTATAAAATTTTAGTTTTGAAAATTAGTGTCAAATGTATTTTCCGATGACTAGAGGTGGATATGTAGAATCTTTGTCTATCAAAATCACGCACATCAGTGCTTCTTTATTCTTGCATTCTTTATTCAACTACAAACCTTGTTTACTCAAGTTTTGGGTATAATAATTTGTTTACGTAATCGATGACAATCAATGCAAGGGCTCGGTTGTCTCTGTGGAGGACCAGGATGAGGTCGTCTGTTTGAAGAACAAGGGCCCCATGGTTTGTGTGGACGACCATGGTGTGGTCGTTTGTGGGGACCACAAGGGTGCGGTTTTGGTGAAGGAGTCGGGGGCGGAGGTGGGGGTGGCGGTGGAGGTGGTGGGGGTGTCCGAACAGTGTGCGGTGGTGTGGGTGGCGGAGTTGGCTGCGTTGGTGGAGATGTCCGAACAGTGGGCGGTGGTGTGGGTGGCGGAGTGGGGCGCCTTCGTCTTAGCCGATAGATCTGATTTCCTTCTCCAAACGACCTGAAATATTTATTATCAATTTTATTTCTAATTTCTCTACTTTAGCATTTCTTACGAGTTGGGTCCATAGAGACACACAACTTTCACGTAGTTACTGCACTTAACAACAGCACAGCCGACTTTCTCATGGGTTCCCCAGACGATCTGAATGTATTATTGATAGGTCTTACCTCTAGTTTCTGCATCATGACAGAACATTTAATTTCGTACCTTTGCGAAATTCGGTATGTTGAGATAGGAATGGTAGAGGTTTCTCTGTCCCTCACCGTGTTCCATGTAACCAGTATCAATCTCATGGAACCACGAGTTGATGGCCTGAAGCGAATTTTGTCTAGTTTTAGGGCTTTCCAAATTCTCTGGGAGTTATAAAGCTCACTTGTAATGAGAACGTAAAAATATTCGGCTCTTTTACACCAGGAAAAACTCTTGTCCGTTTTCAACTATTTCAAAAGCACTAGCATTACACTGACAGGTGCAAAAAAATAATTTCGGAATGTGGGAAGTTGTAACATTGTGCAGTCCTTCATTGTCTTGACTTTTGAGAGAACGCCTCTGCAACTTTCTCTCCCCAGTACAAAATCCACTATTTTCCCTATCGCAACCTCATAGCGTGGTGGTGATCTGGGTAAACATAACTATGAACACACATCCATACTAACTCAACATTCGCAGAGTTCTCGTGTCCTTACGTTCCAAAACGCAATGAACTCTGAATTTGACGGTGATGCAACGATGCGCCTCTAGAATTCCTGCTGTAGTTACTGTGATCGAGCAACGCTGAAGTGAGGAGAACTCATACTCTCCTCTTGGACTCTGAATTCCTCCCCTCTTCCTCCGCCCCCTCCAGAAAAAAAAGAAAAGAAAAAGAAGAAAATATGAAATCGGTACCGACGAACCTCAACAATTATCCCTTCGGCGTCAAAAATCTTAACATTGTATTTTCTGTAGGTGTTCTCACTAGTTCCGTGACGAGAAATATGTTTGGTGTTCCTGCCGCACTCTGTCGCTATGGTATAGGCAGTCATCTCATTCCCGCAGTCGTAAGACTAAACAATCTCGTATAAGCATGGAATCGCTTCCTGAATACAGTGCTAAACCATGAAGAAATTAGAAATATTTGGGCAAAGGAGTAAGTTTGAGCCGACCATTTCCCTCATTTGCGCAGCTTTTCTATATTTTCTGTTCCCTCTGCCTTCATTAGAGCATCCTTTTCCTCCGTTTTTACGGCGGCAACCGCGTCCTTCACGTAGACGTTTGCGTTCTTCACGTAGACGTTTGCGTTCTTCACGAAGGCGTCTGCGTTCTTCACGACGTTTTCCTCTATTAATAGCGCGTCTTTTTCTGATAGAGCCATTGACCGGAATATTTCCTCGAGCCACTTCGGATCTGAAATGTTTGTCACTTACACTTTGCATGCACCTTTCGCACTGAATACAATATTGCTCAGTGTATGACTAAAAACGATCGGTTAGGTTCAAGTGTGCAAGAGAAAAGTACAGTTATCCAGTCACATAATGTTTTCCCAGAAAGGTGGCATATGGTGCAAAAGTAACGGTATTGATAGCAGTGGTGACCAGTATTTGGAGGGACGAATAGCAGCCATGAGCAAATATTCGAAACAGCCAGAGTCTACAGACAATTTTGGAAAATCGATTCAGTTTTTGCGTGAAATAACAGTAAGGTGGTATCAGGGTGGATTGATTGATTCGTTCTCAATCCTTATGGAGAGCCATTGAACCTCCGTTCGGAATCGTCGACGTTTTTGAACAATTACGCTGCCAATTCAATGGCGCACGAACACGAGTCCTCTCATCACTGTCGATACTTCGGCGCTGCCGAAACCCAACCAAGACATTCTGCTCTCGGTGAATTTTCTATTCATTCAGCTGATCGGTATATTCTTTGTATGGAAACGATTTTGACTTGAAACAGCGATTAGCTTTCACAATTCGTCTTTTTTCTTTGCTTTTCTTTTTGATGTAGAATGCACACAGTTCGTGTGGATGTAAAAGTGAAGCCGGAAAATGTTTCTTTCCCCAGAAATTCTAACAGTCGCTGTCCAACAGGCAGTGTCGGCTTGACGCTTTACTATTCGGCTAATCATTCTAATCCTTGCGTTATGTATAATTGCACAAATTGAAAGAAAACAAAACTACCAAACTAACAGGTTGGAGAAACTCCAAGGGTCATATCGACGTCATCGCCCTAGCGATGATCGTGCCGTCGACTTTCAGACGGACCACTTCTAACATGTGATCGATGCGGCATCGTCCGACTGTACTCCGAACATACTCGAAAGAATTGATCCAGTTGGAGCATCCTAATACTTTTTCGTCCTAGGAGTTTTAGGGCAAAACTATCGAGAAAGAGAGACATTTATCTTGGACGTTGTCTGAATTCGAAAGAACTTTCTTGAATGGGCTCCAAACAACGTAACAGCTCCACTTGCTCGAAAAACCTTGCATCGTGCGTTAGCGGAAATGTATACCTTACCGAATGAACATCTCCGAAAAGATTTTCGGGGGTACAAAAATGAAACGACGGTGATTTTAACGGTCTGTAATTATATCCAGTTAATCGTTAGGGCTGGTGTAGTACAATCGGTAAGAGGTTCTGGTGTGACTACGCTATCGATCGATGGATCGAAACCGCCTTAGTGCTTACCGGGCCTTTCTTTCCTTCAGAGTCGATAAATTGATGCCTTACTTTTCCGATGGGATAAAGAAACACTGATTTGATGCATCGGATGCCCTCTACAACTTATTGTTTTATATAGACCAACGCTCTCTTATAAAGCCCCAACGAAGCGGAATTGCAATCACGCGTTGGCGCATCCCTACCAATATTTATACACCAGAGACTCTATCCTTTGATTATTAGGGTAACATGCAGCGCAGACAGAAAGGGGTTTCGCTGACTGCGCAATCGACCTATGGTTCGAAACAGCCCCAACCAAGCCTTCCATCCCTCCAAAAATTGGTGCGGGAATTGTCCTTAAGGATAAAAAACACTGACCTAATGCATCAGCCAACCCTCGCAAGTCACTCTAAGGCTGCACGGCATGCTTACGAATCCCTGTCGGGGCGGATCAACTCCGTACACCTTATCCTCTCTGCTTACTCTTTCTTAGTAAGTAAGTATATAGGACAATGTGTTCGATGTTATACTTCAAACGTTATTGCATTCTCATCATAGATGGGATAGTCGGAGCCGGTGCTCTGATCCCCTTTACTTTTGGACATTTAACGAAAGGACCACTTCACCTTTGGAAGGTTGACGAAGGGATTCTCATCACTTGAGCTGCACCCCATAAGCTGGGCCCCTTAACCCGAGAAAGGCTGGTTCCTTCCTAACGCAGCTATGATTCTCAACAAAAACAACGAAATTAAATTTTCCTCCTCGTTTTTCTATAACCATTTTCTAAGAGTCACTGAGTAAGAATACAAATGTTACACTTACCGATATTGCTTGTGTAGCTGTACGATTCTTCTTCTAATAGTGTCGGTCAATATTTTGGAATGATCAGTTGGACAAATTTGGTTATCACCTATAAAAGCGAGAGGATTTATCCAGTCCTTGATTAGATTGTTAGAGTAAGATTTAGATCGCAGAGTTGAGAGCCATCGTTATTTGCAACAGAAGATTACTTTAATATATATGGTCGGCAAAATAGGCGATTTCGCTTCGTTATTACTTTGTAATATTTTATTTTCCAGCTTCTTTTTGTAGGCGTCGCGATTGCAGCATTAAAAAGAATTTCGAACAGAGGGATTCAAAAAGTGGATACAATTGAGTTAATACAAGAGATAAATAAACAGCGCTCTTACATCAATATCTGTGTGAGTTATTTGAATCAGAAAACGATGAGCCTCAGAAGATGAAGGCGCCATTGGTCGTTTTGTATGTGTGTTAATAATTGTAAGCGAACCTTTCATGAATATATATATATATGCATGCAAAATTGCAAGAATTATCGATTTATAGGAGAAGATGTATTCGAATGTTCCAAAATTGTCGATGTTGTTGACTGAAAGTAAATCAAAGGCTAGTTTTTTGTGGCTTCACCGGTTAATTACGCAGCAATTTTTTGTAGCACAGAAATGTTCCTTTGCTTGTTTCTCATCGGTGTGGGAGAGAAAGCTTCTCTCTTATTTTAATCTCCGAAGAGTTCCTTTATAGGAGTCAAGATTAGTTTCCCGCATGCTTGAATTGAATTGTAATCTTGTACGAGGATTGTAGGTTCCATTACTTGAAGGTCCGTCACGAATCTGGGGTTGTGCGGATTTCAGGTGGAGAGTTCCAATATGGGATTGTAGATTATGGAGAGTAGGGTGATTTCGTCCATTTCTTCCTAATTGCCGTAAAAACGGCCCGGAGGATGCGACGTTTGCACTAGGCTGGCGCGCTCCAATCGAACTTGTTGTAGAAAATACCGCGCCGGAACGTTCGAAGCCGTATCTTCTGGGCCGTTTTTAAGGGTAATCAGGAAGAAATAGACGGAATCACCATTCTGTCGAAAAAGTGTATCCTTCGAGCTGCCATGTCGAGCCTGCCTATAGTAGGGTCAAAACGATATGAAGCGCGATGCAGTTGCTTAAGCAGCTGCGATCGAAGCGGTTCGGCGAAGCACAGTGGTTTGAACCTAAGGAAGAACCCTTGCTGACACCAGCCCACCATTCCCACCTCGATTCCAAACGTCATCTGCACCGTGCCGCTTCGAACACAGCCGCTTATACATCGTTTTGTTGTTTTGACCCTACTATACGTCTTTTAGTGATCAAGAAGGAATCGGTTTCAATTCGTTGATCATTTCAGTTTTGGTACACCTTGTTTAATCTCCAATGTTGATGTTATGAGAGTAAGTTTTGGTTGTTCAGTGGCCCTACTCTATTTTTTATTAGATACCGTTTGACCGATGGTGCCCATAGGGAGTGAGTCCCAGTCTATGGATATTTCAAATCTTTTAAAGTCCTTGTATATGAAATGACCAGATCCTCTTTTTTCATGCAGAGTTCTTTAAATCAAGTTGGGGAATAAGTTTTGTTCGCTTTTTGAAAATTAGTTCGTAACTTTTGGAAATTTTCTTTGCTCTTCTACATGCACTTTCTTGCCGTTTTAATGGAGCTTAAAAACCCCATCTTTCAAGTCGAAAACGGACTCCAAATAGGCAAACGCAAACTTTTTTGATTAAGAATTCCCTTTTACCCAGTGCAAAATTAAGTCTTTTTTTTTTCAAACGTGGTCGAAGATTCTTTACTAGTTCATAGTTATTTTATCAGTTAGTAGTTGTTGGCTAGTGCTTACCGCAGTAAGAAAATTCCGTTCCTTTGCATCTTTAAATCGTTCCGATAAACCCGCTGAAGTGTGTAAAACGAGCCATTATTGCTCTCGGTGTTATATGGATGTAACATAGAGTTAGTAGGAAAATGGATTCCTGTCTAGATTTCCTGTCAGGAATAATAAATTCTTCCGGGCCCGTAGCAACATATAATTCGTCTATATTTTAGACCTAATTTCGCAGGTTTCCTACTGAAAAAAGTAATTTGTAGTTTAATATGAGTGGGAAGAGTACATAAAAAGCAAAGAAAACTTTCTTCGCTCTGCCGTTCTTGAGTCCTCACATGTTTTCTTAAGTTTTCTTTCTATAGTTCATGTGATTGAGAACGGCTTAAGAAAGGTTTTCACTCGAATGAATTACAGAACTACCGTTTTCTGTTTCATGGAACTAAAGGCGGGTCTGCAAAATTTTCAACCGCAGTAGTCTCATCTTCGCTAACATATCAGGTTTGAAATTGAAGATGGAGTTTAGGAAATTTCTTAGCGCCTAAGATGGATCTGTTCACTCCTTGTGCACATAATCTGCTTGTTTCTCGCGGATTGGGGTCGCATGGATGCGGTGGAAAACGAATTCTAGGTCAAGTAAAAATTAACATATATACATGTTTCCCTACTTTGTTACCTCATATTCACAATTCAGTTGATTGGATTTTGGTGCTACACATCTATACTAATTCCATATACTTGTAGTCGTATTTCAAGTAGTTAGCTCACCTCTTAAGTGGTTATGAGGAGTTTCAAAATGTAAACGATGACTCACAGTTCGGAAACGGCACTAGGCGTTTTTCTGCTATGGCTTCTGCAACGGACATACACGTAGTTCTTTCTGGTGGTTTAGTTCTTCCAGTGCTTGTTTTAGTTCTTCTAGTGGTCGATGTTATAGTTCTTCTAGTGGTTGATGTTGTAGTTCTTCTAGTGGTTGATGTTGTAGTTCTTCTAGTGGTTGATGTAGTTGGTAGTGGTCTATGTGTTGTTGTAGTCGAGGGCCTTCTATATTTTTTGATGCACCGTTGACGGCGACATTTCGTGAGGGGGTAAAATGGGCAATCCTGATCTCGCCAGCAAGGAAGATCTAGCCTGATGCAAACAGACTCAAGACAGTACCTTCGATTTTCACACTCATCGTCCCTGTTACATTCATTACCTAGTGTACAGCAGTGCGTATTCAAGCACTTAGTTTTAGGAAAGAACGGGCAATCCGAGTCTAGCTTACAAAACCTTCGCTTAATACACAATCCATTCATGCATTCCCTTGGTGGACTGTTTGGACAGTCTTTGTCCCTGATGCATAGTAGCTTCACCTTTACGCATTCTGAGTTTGTGCATTCCGTGTACGGATAAAAAGGACAGTCTTCGTCTTTGTGGCAAGACTGGCCCTTCTTCACACATTGGGACTGAATACACACTGTCAGAGGGAAGTTAGGGCAGTCATCATCCCTTCTACAACCTCTTCCAAGCTTGAGACACTTTTCCGCGAGACATTTTGTTTTCGGGAAGAAAGGGCAGTCACTGTCTTTGTTACAGCTTTGTCCAATCTTTTCGCACCGCGCATCTATGCACGCAGTGTCTGGTCGATATGGACAATCATCATCATTCACACATCGTTGACGGATCTTCACACATCTGTGCTTGACGCATTTCGTTTGTGGATTATACAAACAATCAGAATCATAGTTGCATGCCTCTCGATCCCTGACGCATTTCGAGTAAATGCAGAATGTTTTTGAAGGACAGTCAGAATCTGTGCTACAGCCTTGGTCTAACCTCAAGCACTCAGAACTCCTACAGTACAAGTTCAGATCCACGCAGTCCCTGTTTGTCGTGCAACGTGGACCACGTGTCGCATTTAGGTTGCTTGGGTGTCGGGGTGGGGGGGGTTTTGGGGTTGTTCGCTGTGGGCGGTGTTGTGAGGTTAGGATTTGGGTTGGGTCCAGTCCCTGTTTGTCGTGCAACGTGGACCACGTGTCGCACATTTAAAGCTCACGCATCTCATTCGGGGTGGGCAGTCTCTGTCTATTCCGCAGCTTTGTCCAATTCTCACACATTTCGAATGGAGACACCCCATTGGTGGAAAGGAAGGGCAGTCCGCATCCGTCTCGCAGGAGCTAATTTGGCCTGCTTTTACGCATTTTACTTCGACGCACTCTACGAATGGTTGATAGGGACACTCCTGTTCTCTACCACAAGGCTGTCCAAGCTTTCTGCACGCCGAATTGACACAATACACATCATCGTTAACTTGGCATTCCGAGTCTTTTTGGCAAGGGAGTGCATTCGTGCATTTCGAATTGAGACAGTAAGCACCAGGAAAATTCGAGCACTCTGAGTCCGAGTAACAGGAGATAGGCTTGTTGCACTTCGATCCTACGCAGAAGGAATTAGGTGGACAGTCACGATCAGTAGAACAACGTTGTCCAAGCTTTGTGCATTTGTTTTTGATGCAGAACACCCAAAGGTCCAATGGACAATCAGAGTCCAGCAAACAGGACTGACGAAGCTCCTGGCACACAGAAGCTATACAGAACATTCCCTGATTTTGCGAACAGTCTGAATCATCTCTGCATCTGGACGCTTCGGCACATACAGAATTTAAGCAAATTTCTGCTGGATACGAGCGGCAGTCTCTGTTTGATTGGCAATGCTGTTGCTTCACACAACGATGATCAACACAGACTTTGAATCCTCTTGAGTAGCATTGTTGGTCATTGTTGCAGAAGTCGTTGTCTCTTACACAACGTTGCTGCGAACATTTCATAGGAACACGAGAAGGACAGTCAGCATCTATGCGACATGGATAGCTAGTTTCCTGACATTGTGATCTTATGCATTCCATGTATGGCTCGACAGGACAGTCAGCAGATGTCTGACATTTAATTGCTCCCACACATTGTGAGTTGACACAAATGGATCCTGATCCGACAGGACAATCTTTGTCTTCCTTGCAAACACCTCCACGCCTCATGCACTGTGACTGCACGCAAGATGCATCTGATGGACAGTCAGCGTCAGACTGACAACGTTTTACTTTAGTTGCACAGTACGAATTTATGCACAGAGCTCCTTCGTATTGCGAACATTCCGATGTTGAAATGCACCGCAGATTTGAATACTGGACGGCAACTCTGTAAGCACAATTTTAAGATAGTTCTACATCTGTATCTATAAACGGATTTTTAAATTTTTAAATTAAAATTAAATTTTTAAAATGTTTATGCAAAACACAGTAATAGAAGTCTCCTGATTCCTAGGTGCAGAGGTGCTGGTGGAGTTGGCGTCCTCGTCAACACGAGCATGGCAAAGAACATCGACTCTTTCGAACTACTTACGACCCGAATCGGACGTCTGCGGATGAAAAGATGTGGTCCAACACCAGCTTTGACTATCTTCGTCGCTTACGCTCAAGCTACGAAGAAGAAGAAGTCGAAGCTTTCTATATGGACCTGGAGAAGTTCTACCGAGAAGATCATGCCTTTTACAAGGTAATAGTTGGCGATTTCAACGCCAAAGTTTGCCCAAGAAGAACGCTGGAGGAACTTCACATCGGTACGGCCTACAATGGAATCACCAGGGGGAGAGACTCTCCGAGTTCATCATGACGACTAAGACCACCCATGGGAACTCGCAATTTCAGAAGCCCTCTTCTCAACACTGGATGTGGGAGTCACGCGGTGGAGGGTACCGTAGTGAAATAGACCACATCATCGTCAATAAAAGGTTCTGGCTGACGGACGTCGCTGTTGTACCAAAGTTGTATACGGGGTCGGACCATCGCCTCTTCCAAGGAAGATTTTCCTTCACAAGAGAGCAGAGAAAGCCGCCAAGTTCGGAGAGAGAAATCCTAGGACTATCATCAACTGGGATCTCTTCGCTACGCTAGCCGACTTTTGGGAACATTCCGAAACAGACAACATCGACGAGGAATATGACCGGCTTGTTGAACACCTTCACGACTGCGCAAAGAAGTCTGAGAGTTTTAAAATCACCAAGATACGCCTGCCTCTTGAAACTCTTGTGCTGATACACCAGCGTGAAGCTGCGCGAGCCGCAGGGAACCAAGAACTCATGTCCGAGCTAGCAAGACTTTGCAGAGAGGCAATAAATGAAGACCTTAAAGAGAGAGGAGCAGAACTGTTGGCTGAAACTGCAGAGGCGGGAAAAAGCATCCGCTTTGCCCGTCAAAACTTCGCCAGTCGCAAGACAAGGATGACTGCCCTTCAGAACCCGAAGGGAACAACCACTGCATCGAGAAGGGGGATGGTGAAAATCATCTCGACTTCTACTCTGATCTCTTCGACAGCCATGTACACTTGCCTCCTCACCATCTGAGGGAAGACTGACATGTCATTTCAGAGGTTCTCCCGTCCGAAATACGACATGCTATCATGTCGGTAAGAAATCGTACGGCACCCGGTCCCGACAGAATAAGACCAGAACACCTGAAGAACCTTCCGCCAGTACTCATCAACACCCTGGCGAGGCTCTTTTCACGTCACCTGTCGGAATGCAAGGTTCCTAAACAGTGGAAAACCAGCAAGACCGTGTTGTTGTATTGAAAGGGAGATCCACATGACATCGGCAACTATCGCCCAATGTGCTTACTGTCCGTCATCTACGAGCTCTTTACAAGAGTGATCCTTAACAGGATTGAAAAAGTCTTGGAAGAAGGACAGCCATGCGAGCAAACAGGCTTTCGAAAAGGCACGATTGACCACATTCACGCTGTTTCGAAAAGTACAAGATGCCGCTCTGTCTTACCTTCATCGACTTGAAGAAGTCCTTCGACTCAGTTGAGACGGAAGCGGTCGTGGAAGCCTTGGACAACTAAGGCGCCCCTACACAGCACATAAAGGTACTTCGAGAGTTGTACAGTAACTTTACGACCGGAATTTCGCCATTTTACAAGAATATCATCATTGACGTGAAGAGGGGATTCCGACAGGGTGACACAATCTCACCTAAAATATTCACAGCCACCCTCGAAAACGCAATGCGAAAGTTGGAATGGGACGGCAAGGGAGTGAAGGTTGATGGTCTGCAGCTACACCATTTGCGCTTTGCTGATAACGTCGTACTGATAACACCTAGCATCAGCAATGCGGAGCGAATGCTGACCGAATTCGACGAAACATGTGGATGAATCGGTCTTCAGCTGAATCTGCAAAAGACGATGTTCATGCGGAACGGATGGATCTCGGACGCCCCATTCACGCTCAACGGAACGAACATATCCGAATGCACCAGCTACGTTTATCTGGGTCGGGAATTGAACATGATGAACGATCTGACCCCCGAGCTGGAGAGGAGGAGACGAGCGGCTTGGGGGGTGTACAAGAGCATCGGATGGATGTAGTGAAGAAGACCAGGAACACCTGGCTCTGTGCTCACCTCTTCGACACCACTGTACTTCCTGCTTTAACCTATGCTTCGGAAACCTGGGCATTTCGCAAGCAGGAAGAAAACGCGGTGAGCGTCATTGAACGCGCAATTGAAAGGGTGATGCTAGGATTATCCCGTTTCACGCAAATGAGGGACGGGATTCGAAGTTCTCTCCTACGTCAGCGATCGAAGAGACGCCGCCGCGTTTGCCAAGGAAAATAAAATAAGGTGGGCCGGACACGTGATGCGCTTTAACGACAACCGTTGGACCAGAGCCGTGAGCGACTGGGTTTCCCGCGATATTAAGCGCACTACAGGAAGACCGCCGACCCGATGGTCAGATTTCTTCACGAAGTCTTTCAAAGAAACATATGATGTCCCACGCGAAAGGAGGAACCACTGGGCTACTCTGGCACGCGATCGGGACAAATGGATGAATTACTGGCGCTTTCTCGACCAGTTCGAGGATCAACGGGAGTCAAGGTGATCAAGGTGATCTCTAAACGAATATAACGTCAGAAAGTAGCGGTATTTTACTGAAAGGAACCACTCAACAAACGCAGAGTACGGATGCGCGATTCGTTCGCTCTACTGAAGTGTACTTCCTTCAACAAAGGGGTCACAAACACAATTTCAAGAATTTTCTTGAGATGATAGTAGTGTAAGTTGCTATCGAACCTTCGAGTGATATAAACTGATGAGACTGTTAGTTGCAGGCTGTTTCATCCTCACTAGATTCCGTCATAAATAATATGATAGCCGTTTGCAGTTAGTAGATCTCGCGATGATCTACTAACTGCGAACGGTTATCATCCACTGCTGTTCCTGAGGAGCGCCGAGAACTTATTTACATAGAGCACAAGGTGCTAGGAATTTTAAGACGCGCCGTTTAGTTTGCTCTGCTGAAGGCAGCATACCAAGAAATTGAAGGTGTTGAGATCACTCAATGAGCAGATAGTGTAAGTAGTGGGTAACGAGCGCCATCACCCTTAGTTCCTCCTGGTTATCCGGAAAAAGTAATCCATTTGAGGCGCTTATCAACTTACTGTCGAGTGTTCGAAACCGCCCTAGTGCAAACCAAGCCTTTCATCCCTCCGGGGTCGATAAATTGGTACCAGATTTGTCTGGGAGGATAAACACACTGACTTGATTATCCGCTGGCCCTCGCAAGTCATTGTATAGGCCAACACGCTTTCCAAAACCTCAACGATTTCGAATTCCAGTAAAACGCGATGGCGCACCCCAAGTGGATTGATACGCCAGTGACTTTATCCTTTTATCCTTTTTATCAAGTTACCAACTATGCAGTAGGAAGCATACGTGCGGCGTCGGAGGGAGCGGATAATCACTGTCCTGATGACATTCTCCCTCTCGTTGGCAGACTTTTAGGTGCCGTAGAGAGATTTGGTGCGACAACGCTGCTCACCACGCCGTTTTTCTGGATTATTGGAGAAAATGGAGCGTTAGCAAATTCATGCTCCTGAATTTAGGTCTTATCTATTTCATGAGTAGATCCGAAAACTCTCAGTTTTGTGGCATACTGCATTCAATAAACTGTATTGCTCAGTGATAAACAAGAAGGGATATGTTTTCTTTTCACTCTCCGCTATTCTCTGAAATGTATAGGTCTTATAACGATTTCTAAGAGATGTTCGGCAACTTCAGTCCTCTCGCCCAACTCCTTTTTTAAAGGCACCTTATCACGATTTTGACGTGGTGCAGAATTCAATGCTTAGAGGGTAGTAGATTACGCAGACCAAGGTGGTTTCACTCCTTCTTTCCTGATCGTCGTAAAAAACTTGGAAACCCCTTTATTTCTGGCGAGGTTCGATTGAACTTTCATCCTTGTACAACCTCGGAGCCTTTTCATTGGTTTTACTTGAAGGCACCACATCATACCACGAATCTGACGTGATATGAATTTACGATGGAAATGCTCTGTGGGGTCGTAAATTGCGGTTTGAGAGGTGGTTCCGCTCATTACTCCCTAATCGCAGTTAAAAAAGGGCGTGAAAGACTCCGTTTTTCACGAGTTATCAGTTGCTCGTTGCTCCACTTGTGCACGCGCGCCATCCAGCTGCGTAGCGGTCGAAAGCCTGTGAGTTCTCCTCGACTGCCTTTTCAGGTGAAACCTATGAATATTTTGCTGAGGAGACCAGGACGTATACATTGAGGAGAGTTGTAATGTTTCTCGTAGGACCTATATCGGTTCCCACACCACGTTTTTTTGGGACGATTAGGGAGAGGTAAGCGGAATTATCACTGATATCGCAATTTACAACTCCATCTCTAGCTTTTGCTGTAGATTCCTTCACCACGTCAGATTCGTGGTGTGATTCCTTTAAATACACTGGTCAGAAAATCTCATTACTCTTCGACCGCTTGCTCGTGGACGCTCCGCGTGAACTAGGGTGGCGCTTTGTAACTGTAGAAACTGTTGCATTCCGCCAGCCTTGCTCGTGGATGCGCCGCATCCACGAGCAACGTGTGGAAGAACGGCGTCTTCCACGGCGATGTTCTTTACGAAGAGGTGCGTAGAACATCGTCCATTTTACGACGGTTAAAGATGAGGGGAACCACATTGGGTTCTGCATCTATTAGGGCGTTCGGAAAGTATCTACCGAAAATTTCGCAGTAGCGCAGAGTTTGTGAGATGTTCTGGATTTTCCCCATTCAAATACATTATATAAGGATACTACCGTTTGTATACACAAAACATATCTGGTTCCCTCTTCCTTGCCTATTTCGTCCTACAATGGTCGAACATTCCACCCATATTCGACATGTACTCCTTTACGAGTTCGAATCTAGCCACCCCGCTGCTGCCCATCGAAACTTATGTTATGTATTCGGCACTGAATTCCCTTCTGAGCGGTTTGTGCGCGCCTGGTTCCAGCGTTTCAAAGCCGGAAACAAGAAAGTCGAAAATGAGCCTTGCTCTGGTCGACCGACTGCAATATCATTCGACGAACTAAAGAATCTGGCGGAGCAGCATCCATATGAAGGTGTTGGGTATTTTGCTGCCAGTCTTGGCTGTTCGCTGTCCACCGTGGCAATGGACTGCGATCTCTCGGAATGGTGAAAAAGCTCGGTCAGTGGCTCCCACATGCATTGAGCGACGGCAACCGCCTAAGACACCTGGACATCTGCACTCAGCTGCTCTGCAGAAGCCGCAGATTCTACTTGCTGGACACATTGTCACTGGAGATGGAAAATGGGTCCTCTACGCCAAGTACACCCAAAAACGTGCGTAGTGCGCTGGCGATGAAATGCCGGGTCCTTTCATGAAAGGTGAAATCCATGAGAAGAAAGCATGCTGAGCGTCTGGTGGGGAGTTCATGGAATCTACCGCTTCGAACCGCTGCCGGACAACACGACAGTTACTGCCGAGGTCTACTGCGCTCAACTGCGAAGACTGGCCGACAAGATCCGCAAGGAGCACTCGAAGCTCGACAACGTTCGCCTGCTGCACGATAACACGCACCCTCAAATCGCGAAGAAGACTTCTCACAAAATTTTGGAGCTCGGATGGGAAGTTCTACCGCACCCACCGTACAGCCCGGACCTGGCCCCGAGCGACTACCACCTCTTCCTATCGCTTCAGCATCATCTGAAGAGAAGCGCTACGACGATCTTGACCACCTCGAAAATGACCTTCGAGCTTTCTTCGCCTCCGTGTCGCTGGAGTTCTACGCCAAAGGAATCCGTGATCTTGTGAGACGTTGGCAGAAGGTTGTCGATGTTGATGGAGATTATTTCGTCGAATAATAAAATGTTTTTAAAAAGTTATGTTGTTTTGAAATTTTGCCGTATCTCGGCAGATACTTTACGAACACCTTAGTACAACCGAAATTTTACGCTCTTGCTGTGGATTCCGCACCACGTCGCAATCGTGATACGCTGCGTTGAAGTTACAAATCTTGCTTATGTCAATTGTAGACTCCAACAACCGAAAGTAGCGACTTCTTTCCTCTCCATTTTAGGAAATAGTTCCCATTCCACAGCGTTCTTCGGCACCATTTCGTCACACCGATGTGTAGTACTGCATTCCATACTCAGTGCTTACCGTACACCGGCAACAATCAAGACATTGTTAGCATGCAAACGCTTACAAGAAATAAAGACTCACTTTTGAACATCAATGTGAGTGATATTAAAAATTGCTTTTCGTGTCTGTCCATCTGGAGACGTGCCCAAGTAAACCTAATTTGATGATGTTCTTTGGAAAAAAATACATTCATTGGAGTAAAAAAGTGAACACATTAGACCAACTTGCTGATTTGAATTTCCCACATCGTAATTTTCATAAGAATCCGATGGGTTCCATCTATAAGAAATTCCTGAAAATTCTTTCATGTTGGTATAAACGAGCAGAAGTTTCTTCCTTCGATACAAAGCTAGAAATTTCAGCAGTTTTCGACTGCATTACTTTAGCTCAGGAAGATTCTTTAATTTTTCAAGGAAAAGAAACTCTTGATCTTTATTCTGTTTACTATTTTAATTTCCTGTTGAAGACATTTCCTTCTCTTAAAACTTTCAAATTTAGAGAATTTGACAAGAATTTTGAAAGTGCGGTTAGTGAAATCAGCTTGGCATCATTTGCTGGATTAATCTGTTCAGATTCGGAGTGTGTTAGTTGTTGTGCTAGAGTTCAGACGCAACATAGAAATACCCAAAACTGGCTCGTCATTTTCTGCAGCCTTCTTGAGTCATTCTTAACTCCAAATTTGCTTTTTGCCTACTCTTTAGTAGCGAAAATGATACGTCACTTTGCCATTTGTGATCTCATCACTAGCAGGTCCCGTTCTACCACACAACGGTGTTTAAACATCATAACAGAAGGGCAACAAGAGTACGCTACAAATATTCTGAATTTCCATGTTCTGACGAAGGCGAAGGCACCGAAACGTCAGCAGTAATAAGTGGAGCCGACTATCTTTATCGCTGATTCACATAGGTCAACGAGTATTAGTATCCTTAACGATTTCCACGGAGAACTCACAGTAATGTTCAGGCACAACCTCACTAAATTCACTTATTAAAACGCTACCTCCGGAACACACATGTACAGCAACAACGATCAAAAGCAAAACCTGAAACGGGTTTAGATAATCTTTTCTTGAGGGTTTGAAGAAAACTCACTTTATCATCTTTTTTGCGAACCATTATCTGCGCTAATTTCTCTGAATAGATTGAAGCCAGCCACCACACTGAATATACCTCGAGTATCTTTTCTATAGATTCGGAGAAATCTTGATGTAAATTGCACTGACAAAAGTATTTGTGCATTCAGAGTAAATTTTCCTCCATGAGTACAGGTCAGATCATTTTTTATTGTTTTGCGGAAACGTTCGCTGTCAGAAATTGAGATGTACAATTGTTCACATTGCCACATTCGCGATAACGCTGTGATTGCTTTCAGACTTGTGCAGCATGGCAAATCTATCTTATAAGCGAAGAACAGTTGTGAGGAGATATTGGTAGCGGGAGTTTATAATTTTAGGTCATGTGGCTACTGCAGTACTAGTTAGAGCAAATGAGCTAATAAAACGGGATAAAAGATGGTTTCAGATAATGCGAACGTTCGTAGCGCAGTGAGAGAAAGTCATTGCTTCGAAATGATTGTTTCGAAGATGAGGGGCACTGGGCAGCATACCACAAATCTGAGGTGGTGCAGATTTCAGGTGGAGTATTCGTATACGGGATAGTAGATTATGGAGAGGGGTGTGGTTCCGTCAATTTCTTCCTAACTGCCGTAAAAAACGGCCCTTAAGATGCGGCGCCTCACAGGACTGGCGCTCCAGTCGAACTCCTTGTAGAAAATAGTGCGCCAGAACGTTCGAAGTCATGTATTCTGGGCCGTTTCCTACGGCAATTAGAAAGAAATGAACGGAATCACCCTCCTCCCCATAATCAACAACCCCGTATACGAATACTCCACCGGAAATCCGTACCACCCCAGATTCGTGGGTTGATGGTTTTAAAGGCATCGCCTCACGAATCTGGGGTGATGCGGGTTTCAGGTGGGCTATGTCTATATATCGTAGATTATGGGGAAGAGAGTGATTCCGTCCATTTCTTGCTAATCGTCGAAAATACCGATCCGAAAGATGCGGTTTCGAGCGTTCCGGGGCGCTATTTTCTACGATGAGTTCGACTGCAGCGCGCCAGTCTTGAGCACGCGCAGTCCCCATAATCTTTCCCATAATCTACGACCCCGTGCAGGCATTACCCACCTAAAACCTGCACCACTTCAGATTCGTGGGGTGATTCATGTGTGTGAGACGCAAACCACTGTGTGGACCGCCATTGGATTTTCAATGCTGTGTTAAAGCCGAACGCCTCCTGTGAGATTTTTCAACGCAATGTTTTCTTTCTATGTTCTTCCAAAGTTAATGAAGAATATCGTAACAGCGAAAAAAATTATTTGAGAAGAACCGTCAAAAATGCTCGGTTGCAATTGAACAGTAGAATATTCATCAGGCGTTTGATTGCTGCCTTTTTAAAGCCTAGGATTCAATGTAATTCTCGTATTATTATGGTGACATAAACGAAAACGATCGTGAAGAATTACGTATCAACGGCTTTATTGGTGGACGAACATTTTAAGCAAAACCTTAATCGAAATTTGAAAAGGCATTTAAAGAAATTGTTTAATAAACATACGACAATGGATGGCTAATGTATAGCAGCATAGAAACCTTATAAATCGGAGAAAGATTTAAGAATTAATTTTAGAAGAAAAAGTATACTGTGGTCTGACGTTTGGCCACGTATAATGATAAAAATAAAAAAAGGATTAATTCGGTTATATTGGTGTTTTACAATGATTTATAAATTTTGTAATTCGCTCCGATTATACATATGTATTTTTCATTGGCCAAAACTGCACGTTCAAAATGTGTTGCCGAGAAAATTATTTGCATTTATCCCTCCTTAGTTTTGCGTTTTTAGGAGAATGATTTGGTTTATTACCTTTTGTTTTTTGATTCTTCAGCTCGCTACTACAATCATTATTTAAGCAGATCCTTTCACAGTTCGTATACAGATTAAGTGTTCTTTCTGACCTATTAGTGGACAACATGCCAGTAGTAATTGTTTTTGGTATGGTAGTTGTAGCTAATGTTGTTGCAGTGGTTGTAGTAGTACCTGTTGTACAGTAATTTCGCTAATTTTTCGACAGATAACGAAAATTATTATAGAAATCAGATTGAGAAGAGTTGTGAAAAAACGACGAAAAATAGTGGAAGCGCTCCTTTTTCGTCTTTTTGCTATCTAAATGACACATTTTTCATCCTTTAAAATTTTTCACAATTATCTAAATTAGGATACTGAGAGCTTGCGCGAGACAACGCACCACCAGCTCATAAGAGTACTTACACGCGCCACTTAACGTAGTTGACTGTCCTCTGAAATCACCTGATGTGAACACAATGGAACTAATGTTGAGAAGCATGAAAATATCTCTTTGATTTAGAAAAAAACGGATTGTTTCTTTAAAATATGGTTTTTTACGATCAAAGTGAATTAAGAAGGCAGAAAATTAGGATCTTTGGTCACTTGAAAGGTGTTGTTCTCATTTTCTGACTCACTAAGCGTACCGTCAGGACATTAAAAGGGTTACAAGAGGAAAAATGGAGTTAGGAGTTGAGTTGTAGGACAAGATCTCATGAAGTTGATTGACATGAGCAAATACCTTTTTGTCGTCGCTGTTTTTTCGTTCCTATTTTTGTCGTTTCGTTTAGTTGTTCTCAGTGTCCGGTTGATATTTGATACTAGTTATTTTAGTGCTACAAAAGAAGTCTCTTTTTTATTTGGAATGCCACAGATTTCTGCTAAGAGTTCTGTTGTAAATGCACTTGATCCTTTCGTATAATTATGTTGAGTTACAATGTGGGGAACGGTCAAGAGGTACCCGTACAATGCACCGTCGCGCATCAAGGAGGCTAACGAGTGTCGATAATTGCACAGCGCATCTCCTGATAACGTCAAAATCGCCACAGTAGCCTGATCGCTCCTCTTGTGTTTCGTCTCGCTGACGTCCCGCCCATTTCGCCGCTCCTGCTCTTACGATGCGCTTTTGAAACAAAAAAGGGAAATACTTCTCTTTAGAACTTTTAATGAAATCGGTTTGTTTAAAAAGTTGAAATATCGTTTAGAAATGTAAGTAGAAGTGTTTACTCTCCTGAAATGTTTCGGGAAAGTGTTGAGCTGTTTGGTGTCATACCATATTTCTTTACTTTTTCCGCTTTCTGCGCATTTCTTTTAGCACATCTAACTAAGCAAAACCGGCATCCAACACCCGACGAGGTGTCAGTAAAACGGCATGCCCATGGGCATGCATTGTACCCAAAAGCTTGTCTCGAAGATACAGAGGTGTCTTTTCTCCACTAATATACTGCCATATTGGCTTTGTGCAGAGAATAGATAGAAATGATGCGATGAGAAGGTACCACCTAGAAAGGAGTTCAAAGAATGTATACAAAATAATAGAGAGTGAACAATGCCAATTTAATGGTTTAATTCAAGTCATACGTGTCTTGTGAAGATGTAGACGGAGATTACCTGGTATAATTACAAATTTTGGTCATTAAGTCATTGTGCGTCTAGTTCTCACTGTAGAAAGTTGAACATGAATTCGTCGAAGGACTTTGTGACAAATACTTATGTGGTGCGAGTTCTCATAGAACAGATAGAACGTGAAATGTTTGAAATTGTGAGATGTGTGAAAATATATGCATTCTAGTGTTTCTTCTGCAGCATGTTTTTTGTTATAATCCTTATATTCGTGGAATTTCTCAAATGAGGTCAATGTTGGTCACGCATGTCACTCTTATCACTCAGCATATGACTATTATATTACATATTTGTAATGACGTGTTACAATGATCTATAAATTTTGTATATTCGCTCGTATTATACTTATGTATTTTGCTTTTTTTTCCAAAAAAACTGCTCTTAAAAAATGTGTTCCAGGGAAAATGATTCGCATTTATGCCTCTTTACTTCATTATTTAAATACATGATTTGCTCTTATTCCCTCTTGTCTTCTAAAATCATTCTGACATTTTATTATCAATACATCTTCGGCTTGTTACTACTATCATTATTTAAGCAGATTCTTTGCTACCATTCTTCAAAACATGCTCGTATCATTTAAAGTAGCATTCAGTTCCAGGCGTTTATCTGACCTGTTATTGGAGAACAGGCAACTAGTGATTGTTTTTGATACTGTAGTTGTAACTGTAGTTGTTGCTGTGGTTGTAGTAATACCTGCTTTACAGTAAAATCGCTTATTCTTTGACAGAAGACGAAAGTGATAGGAAAATGATATGATAGAGATCAAATTAAGATGAGTTGTGAAGAAACAACGAAAAAGAAGCGGAACCGCATCTTCACTGTCTTTTTTTTTGCGATTTTTCTCTTTCTTTAAAATTTTGACAAATGTCGAAATTAGGCTTATAATTATAAGAGCTTGCGCAAGACAATTCATCGGCTCTTAAGAGTGCATATACGAGACAGAAGTTGCACATGGAATAATAACACAGTTGACTGGCCTCCAAAATCACCTGAATTGAACTCAGTCTAATTAATTTGGGAAGCATGAAAACATACCTTAGGTGAGAAATCGAATCATTTTTTTTAAATACAGTTTCTTACGAGCCAGGATGAAATTAAATTAAAGGCATCCCACGAATCTGGGGTGGTACAGATTTCAGGTGGAGAGTTCCCATACGGCGTCGTAGGTTATGGAGAAGTGGGTGATTCCGTCTATTTCTTCCTAATTGCCGTAAAAACGGTCCCGAAGATGCGGCGCGTGCACAAGGCTGGCGCGCTCCAATCGGACTTGTTGTAGAGAATAGCGCGCCAGCCTTGTGCGGCATCACATCTTCCGGGCCGTTTTTTACGGCAATTAGGAAGAAATGGTAGGAAAAAGCAGATAATCATCGTCATTATTGATATTGACCTATTTCCAGTTAAATGGGCGGTGGAAACGTGATAACTAAAGCTTTTTCTTCATATACTGATGATTTTAAAATTTGCGCAGAAGCTTTCGTACCTTCTGCAGCTGTCTGTAGACTCCTAAAGTATTTACAGGAAGATTCTTTCGCACAAGCACATATGCCTTCCCGTCTTGCTACCTCTGTCTCAAAGCCAGTGTTTCCAACACGAGAAGTCGGCGAAGCCAACAGTTCCTGCTTGTACATAAATCATTATATATAGTAGCGGCCTTGTTTTTAATTCTCCGTGTATGTGTGCATTGTGTGCATACGTTCCTGAGTTTTCCTGCCGCATTGCTGTTGATGCTTTGAAATAAAACAAAACAAAGGAATCGGGAAAGAAACTGAGAGATGTTGGAGAACTGCGAATTTTTGACGCGACTTCGGCGGATGCAAGACTTTCTGCAATAGCGTGGTGCCAAATTCAAGACTCTGTGCTTGTAGAATCCGCATGCCTTTCTTCTATCGTGTTTTCTATCCTTTTTTTCAGAAATGATGCCCACACATACGTCGACCTGCTTAAAGGCATCACTCCACGAATCTGATGTGGTACGGATTTCAGGTGGAGTATTCGTACACAGGATAGTTGATTACGGAGATGGGGTGATTTCGTCCATTTCTTTCTAATTGGCGTAAAAAACGGCACGGAAGACACGGCTTCCGGCGTTCTGGCGCACTATTTTCTACAAGAAGTTCGACTGGAGCGCGCCAGCCTTGTGCACGCGCCGCATCTTCCTGGCGTAAAAAACGGCCCCGAAGATACGGCTTCCGGCGTTCTGGCGCACTATTTTCTACAAGAAGTTCGACTGGAGCGCGCAAGCCTTGTGCACGCGCCGCATCTTCGTGGCCGTTATTTAGGGCAATTAGGAAGAAATAGACGGAATCACCCCGCTCTCCATAATCTACTATCCCCTATATGAATACTCCACCTGAAATCCGTTACCGTTTAAAGGCACCACCTCAGATTCGTGAGGTGATGCCTTTAAATGGTAAGCAGCTGCTCACCTGGTGTAATCCTTACGCTTATCTATTGTTTTTATCCAATCTTTCAACAGTGTATATGCATATCACTCTATGTAATAACGGGCTTAGTCTGTCACGTGTGTATGCATGTGTCTATTGAAACGAAACTCCAGAACGGAGGTAGACGGGTTAAAGGTGTCAGATGTGATGGGGCCAGAAAGTGATCAATAGAGATGGCGCATAGAGTCCGATGGCGTTGAGATGGTGCTCCGATACCAGAAAGCACTGATGAGGAATCTGTAAGGGATTGGTGCGGTGACGCAAGATGTTGGAATCAGCGAGATTATTGTACACCAGCACTGCGCAACAATTCCAAGTGGTTTTGTTGAGAAGACACCGTGGATCGTCTCTGGCAGCTGCTTGCACCCTATTGTATGTTCCCGCATGCCTACTTGTCTGTCTGTGCTTACCCTCACCATGTTGGGCGGATCCTTTTTTCAAAGACTGGATCTATGGATGCAGACAGCTGCTTAATTGGTAGTTAGCTAATTAAGCATTCATCAGTATGATAAAGGTAAGGATGCTACGGTAAGGATAGCGTTCATGTCATCTCATGTTTGTTCAGCATTCTATCTTACTCAGTATAAAGACAAGAACGTTGTCTAATACTTCAGAATATGATTTCAAATAGCTACGGTATCAACGGATTATAGACATAAAATCAAATTTAAATGTGCCCTAAATATAGAATACTCTCACACTCATAGTAAACTATAAGAAGAAATCGATAAATTCTTTGATCAATGTATTTGTTTCTTCAAAAAAAGGCGAAAGAAGCTCCGTTTGAAAAAAATCCCATTTCATTGGCAGAAATATACGGGAGGTGTTCCTGCTTGAAAAATTTATTGATAACTGAAGACGAGCGAACCACAAGAAGTCTGAAGTCCGGCGTTATCCGGACGCTTAGACTATATATTTGTATATATATATATATATATATATATATATATATTTATATTTGCGTGAAATTTCAGATATTCTTTTGTAATGATGATTCGTAACAGACAGTGGCGTTAAAATATAGTATTTTATTCTGATAAAATTTTAATCTAAAAAGGGTAGTAGTGGCTTAAAAATTGCGACGCGACTGGGAAATAAAACATCTTATATCTGTACACTCAATCTATTTCGCTAGTCGGGTAAGCAACTCGCTTTAATTGTTCAAAAATACAAAACTCTATTATGCTGAAGAGAACATCAGGATCTTATCTGTCTTCTCAAAACTATACTATCAATGACTTCGTCAGAGTCGTCCACGTTGTTCCTTGTAGTTGTTCGCGGTGGACATCGACAGTAAACTCCATCAGGTCCTGCATATCCGGCTAACCCAGGACTACCCATTTTTCCTTCAGGACCGCTCTCTCCCGCACGTCCTTTTGTGCCTTGCACTCCATAAGGTCCTGGTGCACCTGGATGGCCTGGCCTCCCAGGAGGGCCCTGTTCGCCAAATGCCCCTTCGTTCCCCGGCATACCAATAGGACCATTTGCTCCAATTCCGTGATACGCGTTAGCACCTGGAGTGCCCGGCCAACCGGGATGACCATCCAATCCAGGTAATCCCGGATCACCTGGTGGTCCGGGTGGACCGGGTTGTCCGTGCTCACCTCCCATTCCTGGCCCTCCACTCTGACCATACATTCCTGGTCGACCTCGTGGTCCAGGAATACCGCGAGGTCCAGGTGGGCCTATCGGGCACTGTATGCAGTGATCAGGCTTTATTTCTGTGCAAACAGGAGCAACGGCCGGAGGACCAGGCAGCCCCATACGTCCATTTTTTCCATCCTCTCCTGCCGGTCCTGGCACACCTGGTGGACCTTGTGCTCCATATGGGCATTCCTCACCATCATGGACTAGAACTGCTGTCACGCGTTTCATCAACATAGGGTTAGTCTCTCGTTTTACGATAGGTTGTTCCGTGTAGTCCATCATTATTTTCCAGGCGTTATTTGCGAATCCCTGAAACTAACATGTTAGTAGTGTGCTGAATTCGGCAATTTGAACAGGCGAAGAATCGATAAGTCTGAAAACTCGGATACTGGATTTTTAAATGATTCTCAGAGTCAGTTATTTGAATTTTCTTGTGTCTCACATGTTCATTGGCAACAACACGCTGCCTCCCCAACGTGAGTTCAACCAGGTGAGCACGATTACGGTGAGCCAAAGATAGGAAGGTGTTTGCCAAGGGGAGAAAAGGGGACGTAGATTGCGGCGGATGCGTTATGCATACATGCTTTCGAAACAGGCACTATCAGGAGAATTTAAAGGCATCACTCCACGAATCTGAGGTGGTACGGATTCCCGGTGGAGTATTCGTATACGAGATAGTAGATTATGGAGAGGGGGTGATTCCGTTCATTTCTTCCTAATTGCCGCAAAAAAAAATGGCCCGGAAGATACGGCTTCGAGCGTTCCGGCGCACTATTTTCCACAAGGAGTTCGGCTGGAGCGCACCAGCCTTGTGCGGCACCGCATCTTCTGGGCCGTTTTTTACGGCGATTACGAAGAAATGGACGGAATCACCCACCTCTCCACAATCTACGATCCCGTATACGAATACTCCACTTAAAATTTGTGCCACTTCAGATTCGTGGGGTGATGCCTTTAAAGGAAGCACTTCACAAAATTGACTACGTTGGAGTTCTGAAGGACAATATAGAGTTCGGGTTATAGATTATCAGTCCGCTTTCGTGATGAAATTTCGAGATCATCTTGTTAAATTGCGGAATGGATCAGACTTTAGGTTTTTCGATGTTTAAAATTGCGCGTCAAAATAAAATATTATGTTATAGGAGGAGATATTCTTCCTCTGCTCCGTAATGTTTCCGTTTGTTATACGTCAAAAAACGAGTATTCTTAACACCTTTTTTACGAGTTTTGTGAGGCGACTACAGGCGGCAAAATTGCTAACGGTACTTGTACTTTTTATGACGATGTTGCAGCGCTTGGAAGTACAGTTTGACGCTAATTTTTGCATTTCAAAAATGGTGATTTCGAAATTAACGACATGGATTGTTATTGTCTAGCAACCTTAATGAAAAATCACGAAAACAACTTCTTCACGAAAAGTCGAATAGAGTATTGGCTCAAGAAATGGAATATGATCAATAACTGTGGTGCGACATTGGGGAAACGCTAAAACCAGCCCAAAAATTCCCTAGACATCCTAGTAGGTTCCGATGCGACTACACAACAAATAATTTGAAACCTCCGTAGGTTAAAGGCATCACTCCACTCCTTCTGAGGTGGTACGGATTTCAGGTATAGTATTTTTTATAAAGGATAGTAGATTATGAAGAGAAGGGTGATTCCGTCCATTTCTTAATTATTGCCGTAAAAACCGGCTCGGAAGATACGGCTTCAGGCGTTCTGGCGCACTATTTTCCACAGGGAGTTCGACTGGAGCGCGCCAGCCTTGTGCGGCGCCGCATCTTCCGGCCCGTTTTTTTACGGCAATTAGGAAGAAGTTGACGGGATCACCCTCTTCTCCATAACCTACTATCCATTATAGGAATAATCCACCTGAAATCTGCACCACCTCAGATTCGTGGTGGGTGATGGTGCCTTTAAAAGAGCCTCCCACCTGATGAGATGTTTTCGTTCTTGTCTGGGAGGACAAAAAACACTGATACACTTCGATAAGGGCGAGGTTGTCGAAACGCCAATAATAAAGTTTCACCAATACCTCATAACATAACATAACGATGGCGCATAACAAGAAAACATAAATTCGGTGTTAGTTACAACATAACCTAGGAATACCATAATGTTCATGTTTTAAAAAATGGGAAAATGAAATTTTTGTATTTATCAACATGAATACGGTTAGCTAAGACATGAACCAGGCTACTGTAAGGAGAAAATCACTGCGTTAACTCTCACCTTTCAACATTGCTCACAACAGCGAAGCAGCCACAATTTCAAAATAACTAATCAGTTCACCAAAGTCGCGTTTCATTGTTCCGAAAGTTACAGTAGGATACTTTTCAGAGCGCTGGCCAAACGGCATATCTCCGAAGTAATTAATTATCGCTAGTCAACAATCAGGTGGATCCATGTAATGTTAAAATCGGAGCAAAAACAACTGATGATGAGTCGTGTGTTCAACATCACAGGAAGTTGAAAGTATCGGTTGCGAGGACCGACTCACTAGATCCCAAGAGCCAAGGCTAGCCTCAGGCCCAGTTCTTCCCTCTAGAGCTGGGTCAGATCGTGTAAATTTTATCAGGAAAGGAGTACCTGTCTATATGTGCTTCTTGAAAAACATAATAACAAAATATTTGAAGACGCAGATATTTGAATATTATATATGAATATATTATCGAATATATTAATATCTATATTTGAAGACGTAAGTAGAGATGTAGACGTGGTTTGGTTCAAAAACCTTGGTTATACTTTCCATTATCCATTTATTTATTGTTTATTTTACTGAAGAAGGCGACGACGCCGAAACGTTAGCCAGAATAAAGATCAATAACAATCTTGGTTCTGTAGTACACAAGTAGTTTAAAAAAAAAAGTATTACACAATCGAACTGTTTATTTTACTGATTTTCCTTTGTGCAAAAAAGCCTAGTGCAGCTTCTGCCACTTTTTTCTATTTCCTTCGAATAATTCTGCAACTACTCATCGACCCATTTCCTTTTTTTTTCGTAGTCGTAGGAATTGGAAAAGGAATTGTTTTATTTTTTTTTTGTAAGCCTCTAAAGAGAACAAAGTGTCAGCTCACCTGAAATTCCTGAAGGTCATGAATAACATCATCGTAGACGGCGTTGATATCTTGGACAACCATAAACAGAAATATAAGACATCCGACTATAATCAGTGCGCAGATGCACGCGACGATTCTGACCACTAGACGATTCATAGTGACTTGTGCCGTTACAAGCGGCCCCAAACGCACTTTTAATAGCAGCAGGCGGAGTCGTAGGATTTCTTCCACGCGATCACGTACCGTTCAGCACGTTTTTGTGCACGTGAGAGATTTCGATGATTGCTGCAAATTTTCGGGGATGTCGATTAGGAGATGAGCTAGTCCTATGCGTAACGTAGAGGCGGCAGTTCGCTGTGCTTTTCGTGTGCAGATTCAAAGTTATGGTTACGATTCATAAATTGCTCGACACTTTCACTATTGAGTTTTTGTTCCTAAATGTAGTTAATGTGGAATCGATTCGGGCAATGATCTATGATTTAATTCGATGCTTCACTTCATTTAAAGTTTTATTGCACAAGTTTCGCCCCATCTTTAACACTCTGCCGCCTCCCAGGTGAGAAGACTGATGCTCGATATTCTCAATGGTTACGAACAATTGGTTCCTGTACTCACTGTAGTTGTAGTCCCTAGAACGGATTCTATACAACTTTTCGTTCAAAATTACGGAAAATTTTCAAAATTTAAGGAATGAATATGTTTTTAACCACAACGGTAAATCATTTCAGACAAGAAATACATAATCAGAATTTTACAAACTCAAATCGATATAGGATACGAACAGATTTGTGGGAGAAATTGTAATATTCTTTTTTTTTCGCAGAGACTATAACATAGAACTACTCCTTCCGCAAGCTCATCCTTTTTATTCTTATTCATATTTTTCTTCCTCCTTACTGAAGAGTCTCGGAACTGAACCGTCCTTATTTCTCCTCGTAACATTTTTCGTTGTTAATCTTCCCCTCTGTCGAGAGGTAGAGACGAGATTTACTTAATCCTAACTTCTCTACCCTCAAAGAATTTTTCCAGTGCAAAATTCCCACACCTAGTCTAAGCAGTCTGATCTGTATTGCTAGAGAAAATCCTGTGAATTTCTTGTTCTGTTTCTTTTCTTGCTGTCATGCGACAATCATTGCAACTGAAACGATGCTCGCTCCGGTCATTCTTCAGATCAGCTGAAATGACCAAGATGAAGATAAGCCTAATAAACCTTGGTTCCAATGTTTTATGGATTCCATGGATCAGTGGATCACCAAAAGAGTTGTTATTCATGATGAAAAATTAGCCTGCTCTAGCAATTTTGATATGCAAGTCTTCAAATTTTCTGTTTTTCATGCGCTTATTAATTCTTTTCTCGTTAGGAAAAGTTCTCCCTATGAAAACTCACTAAACCCACAGTGTTTTCTTTTTAGTAACGATTACACTAGAACTAGTAAATTTATTGACTTGGAAACAGCATAGAAACCAGTATATGCACTGTCGAAAGGTAAACAATGAATACTGCATAGTTTCTGTATCGATAATGGATCTTTCTTCTGAGGGGAACAGTGATAAGACCGTCATTTCATCGCGGAAACAAATTGCGCTTCTGGTGCGGAATTTTCGATTCATTAACTGAGAAGTAAAAGTTCTACGTATCTTCTACGCGTCTGATGGTAGTGTTTGAAATCTCTTGGGAACGTACATTCACCATCAGCGAGTAGGATTTTCGTCTTTTCTTTGCAAAACACGACTCCGTTGATGAAACTATTGCTTTTCGTTATCATTTTGTCAAATGGAATTTTTCCAAGCGTGAAAGAAGGTACCCGAAGGTAGGATGTGCACTCTCAGCACTTGAAATGCGAGTGAATTTCCCCATTCGTGCGTTGTATAGTAGAGTCACGACGACATGTAGCACAATGCAGTTGCGTAAGCGGTGCGGTGGAGCGTAGCGGTTAGGATCCGAGGAAGAACTCCCGCTACCACCATTCCTCACTGCAGTTCACGATGGTCCCACCTCGATTCCAAGTACCGCTCGAAGGGGACCATTGTGAACTGCAACGAGGAATGGTGGTTGCGGGGGTCGTCACTCGACCCTAACCGCTACGCTCCATGGCACCGCTTCGAGCGCAACCGCTTACGCAACTGCATTGTGCTTCGTGTCGTTTTGACCCGACCATACGTAGAGCCGCCCTCCGCTTCAAAAATCCTACTTTTGTTAGATAAATTTGTTGTTTTGAAGCATTTTGACCAGTTGAAGAAGCCTGTGGCGCCGGACTCGGATACCGTACGGAATGACGATCTAAGAAGATGAAGAAGACTGAAGGAGAGCAAGGAAGAAAAAAAGAGAATTACTGCTCGGAACCATTTTAGTTCCAAGAAAATTAGTCAGAAGATCGAAGACGTACCACGACCACCATGTGTCTCAGACGACGAGGACGTGGACCAGTGGAAGATCATGCACTACCTCTCTTTGGGGTCTCAGGCCCTCGGCAAGCGGCAGGTTTGAGTAGTCACTTTTTTTTGAGTTAAAGAGCAAAAACTGTTGAAGAACTTGAAATCGGAAGCCTTTTGTATAGATTGAGTGCCATTATTATGTAAAATAAGAAAAATGTATACAAAGTGTTAATGTCAGCTGTTATTTGACAGCGTAGATTGTTAAAATGCTGCTCCAGGCTTCACTGACGATCATTTGGGTGCTCTTTTTTTGTGATTTTTTTTCCTGTTGTCTTTTCTTTTTAGATGTGTACTCTTTTTTAATTTTCTTCACTATAGTGTATGTGAATAAATAAGTGGATAAATAAATATATGAAATCCAAGAACGACAAGCAATATACACGTCTACAAATAACATTTTTCAAGCATTCCTGTGGAAAAAAATTAACATTGACCGAAAATGATTTTTGAGACGCGAACGACAAATGAATTTCCATTGATTCTTATATGGGAATATATTGAGGCCAAGAATTGTTCTAAGTCAAGACTTTTATCCTGCAAAAAAAAAAACAACAAGAAAACTGCATGAACCAAAGGATCATATATCTTGACAGAACTTCAAAGATCAATGAATTTTCCTCGAAGTCGAAAAAGTTTCCAGTATTTGTTTCATGAGGTCGCTGTTGTACTAGTAATACAATGGCATATGCATTAGTCAAAATAAATAAATAAATAGCTATTTTCCCTAGTATTATCTTCTAAATTTTTTTCTATTGTTTTATTTGAGGTCTTCGGTACGGAAATCATTTTCACAGAGATCAGCGCCGACAATGGTCTACTCAATCAAAGTTTTATCGCAGGCTTCCTTAATCCTTTCCGAGTTTCACATGTAAAAAACCAAGGAAAAATCTGTCTTGGAGTGTTAATCGACATTAATCCGCAAGATAAATGTAGCTAAATGTTGCAAAGCTTACATAAATCAAAATGAATGTCATCTAAAGACAAAAAAAATCACCGGGATCTAAAAATGATCACAAATCATCCATTGCATTTGATTTCTTTTCTTTTTAATCGTATTCCAGTGCTCAGTCGTGGATGCAGCGTGTTTTTTTCTCAACTTTAACCCTATCGTTTTTTTTTAAATCGTTGGACATCCTTTGTTGGATTTTTTTCTTCTGAATCGCCGATCTCCAACACTTCTGCTTCACTGCATGGCGGCTTATTTTTAGGACTGGTTTTGTTACCGTGACGGTGGCGCATGTACTTTGCCTCGCTGTCATCTTTTAATTACAAGGACGACCATCGTCGAAAAACTCCCACTTTTTCTGCTTGTACTTCTGCTTCATGGCGATCATTGCTAATCAGCTTGAGGTATTTTTCCCCCCTACATACGTCTGATTGCATTTCCTGTTCTATAACTCTGTAGGCAAACCAGCTATCCCATAGATTTAGGAGTTTATGGCGTTTTTTGTATGAATTATATCTGAAAGTACCTCCTCAACTTAACCATAACTTTGGTTAGGGAAAGAAAAATATAAATAAGTGGGATGTAAAGGTTTGTTTATGTTAGAATTTTTACAGCGGTTATCTTCCCATCTTCATCTTCTCATCATTTCTTTTCGAGAAATTTCCTGTGTTCCAAAAAAAAACACGTTTACCTTTCTGAAAGCAATTTGGTTATACTACGGGAATGTAATGGACACAGCAATTTTGCTTCGTTCGTAAAAATTCCTTCACTCCCACACTTGTCGGTGTAGTCTCTCTCTATTCTAAGTCGTTTCCATGTGCTTGTCAATCACGTTTCTAATGGATGCTTGTGAATATGATAGCAGGGGAATAGAGCCGCTGCGCTGTCCAGTTCCCATGGATGAGGCATGTTATGCACTAACGTATTTCCAAACACCACCGGCAGTAGGGATACGTCTGGGAGCGATTACGAAGGTAAGGTAACTAGGATGGAATTCTCCGGATAAGCGATTGGTGACGGGAGAAAATAGTTGATAAGATTTGGAAATGTGCAAAACACTAATAAAAGGATAAAGTGCACGGCGTTGATCAATCCCTATGGGCAAGCGCTCTTAAGTGTTCGTCTTCAACTCAGACTTCGTTTGAGGTTTATGAACGTGCGTGCAGCCTTACAATGACTTGCGAGGGCTAACCGATGTGCCAAGTCAGTGTTTTTATCCTTCCAGACAAGTATGGTACGAATTTATCTTCCCCGAAGGGATGAACAGCTTGGTTTGCACTAGGATGGATTCGAACCACCGATCGATGGTAGACACAGCGGAACCTCTTACCGACTGCGCTACACCGCCACCGCAAAACACTAGTAATTCAACAATTCCAAAGTTCTTTTTTTGCTCTGCATTGTGTATTGAATTTATGATTTCTTGTTGAGTAATGGTTACCTCACCGAACATAGTTTTCGAAGATCCCCCATTTAAAGGCACCATATCACGAAACTGAGCAATGTGGGAACTTCTAGGCAAACAGATAGATGAAGAGGTGTAGTTCACGGATGTGAACGAACGTCACGCAATCAATTCACCTTAGTAATCAAGAACGGTGCGTGTGGAACAGTCCCGGGTGATTCTGTCTCCCCAACGACACAACTTATTACGGGCGAAGTAATCCGCCGCACGTCTGTGATTGCGCGGATCATACAACTTCTGCAACTTAGTTGGATTGCAGACGCTGGACTAGATGATAGACATTACCTGCGTTCTGTCGCGTAACAAGTTGCATCGTAGGGGAGAAAAAACTGCGTCACGCACCCTTTTCCTAGGGCGAACTGAGCGCAATCACGTTCGCGCTTGTACACTACATACCAATCCCTACCTATTCGTGGAAGGACCTCAATATCGTCAATTTCGTGACACACTGGCCTTAAAGGTTCTCTTAAAGAGATTGGGAAGGAAAAGATGAAACAATTTCCCTCCATGAGTAACAATACAACAATGAATGGTGTGTAGGAAGTCATCATACATAGTTTTGTTGCGTTGCGCGATGTGATGAAGGATAGGGAAGCGGCAACTGTGATCTCAGCGTAGCAAATTAGGCGAGAGTGGTGCTGGGCCCTCCGAATTCCTGCACAGAACCTAGGCGAGTGCTAGAAATTCGCTAGAAATTAATACAAACTAAAATTAAGCAGTATGCAAATCCTCTCTTCCTGAAACTTTGGCATTGTGAGCTCGATTTATGCTCACTTATGGTGCCAGCGAAATTTCAGTGAAACTTTATGACCTTATAAGCTCCAAGTCCTTCTTCTCAGCATTGTGATTGATGTTTTCTATGTTTTGTAACTGATATTCAATAATTATGTTTTCTTTTTTTTGCCAACGAGGTTTTTCTTAAAACTTTGTTTATGACCTGACATTTCGACAACTTCGTTTTTATCAAAGGCCTGGAAGTGGTTCCAAGTTTTTGATTTCACGGATTTTCACGGAAGAACTCCAACCTGGAAAGCTACTGACCAGTCTCACCGACTAGAGGCCCTGCTGAACCACACCATTCTTACAGATTCTCGCCTAAAACTAATAAGATCTACACACTGTGCAACATCCTTAAGTATTGGTATCTGAATAGTGTTAAGGAACTGCATGTGGGACAATCTCACAGCCCACAGAGTGTTACGAACGGCATAAAGTCATTAGTAATTGATAAGCGCTCATTTTTATTATTTATGGATGCGATTTCCGTCAGGAATCTTATACTTCTTGCACTTAGAACGATATCGACGGTTTTCAAGGACAGAGGACGAGTTTGATAGGACATGCATCGCATCAAAAACCTCGAACCATTTCCATGCTTTCGACAGAGACGAGGTTGTCAAAGCATTGGACCACTAATAAAGTTTCACCGAAATTTCGTTGCAACAACAAGAAAACATAAATTCAGTTTATTATGAAATAAACCATTTGCATCTCGTTTAAATAATGTGGGATATAAGTGACAAAAAAGGGCAACAAACTACAGCTATCCATCCAAAAATAAACAGGAAGAGTCCATAGCTGTGACCAACGAGGCGGCTTTGTGTCGACTTCTGAATTTTGATCTACGTTAATATGCGAGTCGCATACTACTTGGTAATTCTAAGCCGTAGCCGCTTATCCAATGGCGCACGGCTTCGAGAAATGGATAAAGGTCCAACCTGGACACCTTGATTTGGGATCGGGGGATCTCTGGGTGATGGCGCTCCTATTTTTGGCCGCTGTATCTTACTTTTTTCCTCATGGTAACTTTAGCTTACATCCCATAGAACCTATAAGACTAATTCCTAGGTCTTAGGGCCTCGACTGATTTAGCTATTATCTTCCAGAAATAAGTGGGCGACTGAGTGGACGGAAACTCGTCCTGAATGAGGCACTTGAGAGGACACATTACGTCCGCCCTCGTTAAGGTCAGCGTAGACGACGATGTCGACACATTAGCAATAAAGAAGTGTGTTAAGCCCGAAAAATGTTAGCCCTAACGCTCGATCCACACAACTTATCCACAAATTGGCTGCATAACGCTGGAAATCCAAGAAAATTAGAGCCTGCACGCCCCAGGCAAACTTTAAGCTTACCGGTGTTCTCCTAGCCGTCCTATAAAATGTTTGTCGATGGTTATACACAAGCTGCATTAGATTTCACGACATGTACCTATACGCGGTATTCTGAGCTTGGTTAGCTTGTTTTTGGTTCCAGATAGGCTTTAAATGCCTGATAATCCTTCTAATGGGTTCACAAATCGTGAGTCTATGGAATTAGCCGATATCATTGAAGAGATCGAGTGTAATCGACGTAAAATCACCGAACTCATCGAACGGAATGAAGAACTTGAACAACGAAAGGCCGAGGTGAGGTAGGTTCTCTGAAGAGATCATTTTTTTTTGAGAATCATCCTTTGTCGTCCTCAATTGTGACTGTAATTTATCACACAAAATTTCTTGATCACTGAGGCTCCAACAGCACCTTTCTTGTTCTCCCTAGTCAAATTTCTTCGCTTATTTTCGTGGAGTTCCCTTTTTCTTTTTCAGATTGAATTTGCTCTAGAGATTAGACATGCTGAGAAAGCTGAAAAAATTGCTGCTACAAAGTTTGACGGGACATTTCCATGGAGTGACGAAGTGGACACCATTCTGAAGAAGGTAGTAACTAAAATTATTTTCGCCCTATCCCTGATACCCCTTACGGTATATCAATGAATAATACGTTCACTTTAAGGAGTAGCAGCGAAAGTATGAAAAACACACCACTTTTATTTTTTTTCATGGTTTTGAAACACAGTGGTCCCTAGAATTGTAATGAGTAGTGATTTATTGATTGAGTGATTTTTAGCCTTCTATAAGGCTGATTGAACGCTTCAAATATCAAAAACATACAGTCTAGGGTGCTGCTCACTTTCCTTGTTTGTTTCTTATTGTGTTTGTTATTAATAGTTTTTCCTTAACCCTCAGAACTACAATAGTCAATTACAAAACTGAATGAGATGAATTAATAACCTTTTCATCTCTGGATTCTTCAGAGTTTTAACCGCTTTAAAACTTCCGTCGAGCTGTCTCAAGCCTCAAACACGAGAAATTGAGACCGTGAAAAGGCACAAACTACCTGTTTCACTTTCCGTAGAATTTCTAGTATTCACTTGTAGAATAGCAAGATACTAGAGTACTAATAAGGACCCTAATTACTATGGTGGAAGTGATTTCCAGTTCAATTTTTAAATATCACAGGCCCCCAGCAAATTTTTCCATTCACCATAAATTGCATTATGTTTAAAGGTTTTTCGTCTGTCCTCATTTCGTCCTCTCCAAAAGGAAGTGATTAATGCGATTATGTCAAATCTCGACACACTCGTGGTTATGAGCACAGGAGCTGGCAAAAGTTTATGCTATCAACTTCCAGCAGTTGCTATGAAAGGTGAGTTAGTTCGAAGGAGGAAGCAGCCGTTCATAAACCTCAAACGAAGTCTATATTTGAAGACGTAAGTAAGAGATGTAGACGTGGTTTGATTCAAAACCTTGGTTATACTTTCCATTATCCATTTATTTATTGTTTATTTTATGAAGAAGGCGACGACGCTGAAACGTTAGCCAGAATAAAGATCAATAACAATCTTGGTTCTGTAGTACAAAAGTAGTTTCAGCTAAAAAGTATTACACAATCGAACTGTTTATTTTACTGATTTTCCTTTGTGCAAAAGGCTTCAGTGCAGCTTCTGCCACTTTTTTTCTATTTCTTCTTCGAATAATTCCTCAACTACTCATCGACCCATTTCCTTTTTTTTCGTAGTCGTAGGAATTGGAAAAGGAATTGTTTTATTTTTTTTGTAAGCTTTCTTTAAAGAGAACAAAGTGTCAGCTCACCTGAAATTCCTGAAGGTCATGAATAACATCATCGTAGACGGCGTTGATATCTTGGACAACCATAAACAGAAATATAAGACATCCGACTTATAATCAGTGCGTAGATGCACGCGACGATTCTGACCAACTAGACGATTCATAGTGACTTGTGCCGTTACAAGCGGCCCCAAACGCACTTTTAATAGCAGCAGGCGGAGTCGTAGGATTTTTCCACGCGATCACGTACTGTTCAGCACGGTTTTTGTGCACGTGAGAGATTTCGATGATTGCTGCAAATTTTCGGGGATGTCGATTAGGAGATGAGCTAGTCCTATGCGTAATGTAGAGGCGGCAGTTCGCTGTGCTTTTCGTGTGCAGATTCAAAGTTATGATTACGATTCATAAATTGCTCGACACTTTCACTATTGAGTTTTTGTTCCTAAATGTAGTTAATGTGGAATCGATTCGGGCAATGATCTGCTTCTTTAATTCGATGCTTCACTTCATTTAGAGTTTTATTGCACAAGTTTCGCCCCATCTTTAACACTCTGTCGCCTCCCAGGTGAGAAGACTGATGCTGGATAGTCTCAATGGTTACGAACAATTGGTTCCTGTACTCACTGTAGTTGTAGTCACTAGAACGGATATTATACAACTCTTCATTCAAAATCGCGGAAAATTTTCAAAATTTAAGGAATGAATATGTTTTTAACAGCAACGGTAAATCATTTCAGACAAGAAATACATAATCAGAATTTTAAAAACTCAAATCGATGTAGGATACGAACAGATTTGTGGGAGAAATTGTAATATTCTTTTTTTTTTCGCAGAGACTTTAACATAGAACTACTCCTTCCGCAAGCTCATCCTTTTTATTCTTTATCATATTTTTCTTACTCCTTACTGAAGAGTCTCGGAACTGAACCGTCCTTATTTCTCCTCGTAACATTTTTCGTTGCTAATCTTCCCCTCGGTCGAGAGGTAGAGACGAGATTTACTTAATCCTAACTTCTCTACCCTCAAAGAATTTTTCCAGTGCAAAATTCCCACACCTAGTCTAAGCAGTCTGATCTGTATCGCTAGAGAAAATCCTGTAAATTTCTTGTTCTGTTTCTTTTCTTGCTCTCATGCGACAATCACTGCAACTGAAACGATGCTCGCTCCGGTCATTCTTCAGATCAGCTGAAATGACCAAGATGAAGATAAGTCTAATAAACCTTGGTTCCAATGCTTTATGGATTCCATGGATCAGTGGATCACCAAAAGAGTTGTTGTCATGATGGAAAATTAGCCCATCCTAACAATTTTGATATGCAAGATTTTTCATTTTCTGTTTTTCTGGCGCTTATTAATTCTTTTCTCGTTAGGAAAAGTTCTCCGTATGAAAACTCACTAAAGCCATAGTGTTTCCTTTTTAGTAACGATTACACCAGAACTAGTAAATTTATTGGCTTGGAAACAGCATAGAAACCTATATATATGCACTGTCGAAAGGTAAACAGTGAATACTGCATGGTTTCAGCATCGATAACGGATCTTTCTTCTGAGGGGGACACTAATAAAGCGGTGACGTCATCGCGGAAACAAATTGCGCTTCTGGTGCGGAATTTTCGATTCATTAACTAAGAAGTAAAAGTTCTACGTATCTTCTACGCGTCTGATGGTAGTGTTTGAAATCTCTTGGGAACGTACATTCACCATCAGCGAGTAGGATTTTCGTCTTTTCTTTGCAAAACACGACTCCGTTGATGAAACTATTGCTTTTCGTTATCATTTTGTCAAATGGAATTTTTCCAAGCGTGAAAGAAGGTACCCGAAGGTAGGATGTGCACTCTCAGCACTTGAAATGCGAGTGAATTTCCCCATTCGTGCATTGTCTAATAGAGTCACGACGACATGTAGCACAATGCAGTTGCGTAAGCGGTGCGGTGGAGCGTAGCGGTTAGGATCCGAGGGAGAACCCCCGCTACCACCATTCCTCACTGCAGTTCACGATGGTCCCACCTCTGTTCCAAGTACCGCTCGAAGGGGACCATTGTGAACTGCAACGAGGAATGGTGGTTGCGGGGGTCGTCACTCGACCCTAACCGCTACGCTCCATGGCACCGCTTCGAGCGCAACCGCTTACGCAACTGCATTGTGCTTCGTGTCGTTTTGACCCGACCATACGTAGAGCCGCCCTTCGCTTCAAAAATCCTACTTTTGTTAGATAAATTTGTTGTTTTGAAGCATTTTGACCAGTTGAAGAAGCCTGTGGCGCCGGACTCGGATACCGTACGGAATGACGATCTAAGAAGATGAAGAAGACTGAAGGAGAGCAAGGAAGAAAAAAAGAGAATTACTGCTCGGAACCATTTTAGTTCCAAGAAAATTAGTCAGAAGATCGAAGACGTACCACGACCACCATGTGTCTCAGACGACGAGGACGTGGACCAGCGGAAGATCATGCACTACCTCTCTTTGGGGTCTCAGGCCCTCGGCAAGCGGCAGGTTTGAGTAGTCACTTTTTTTGAGTTAAAGAGCAAAAACTGTTGAAGAACTTGAAATCGGAAGCCTTTTGTATAGATTGAGTGCCATTATTATGTAAAATAAGAAAAATGTATACAAAGTGTTAATGTCAGCTGTTATTTGACAGCGTAGATTGTTAAAATGCTGCTCCAGGCTTCACTGACGATCATTTGGGTGCTCTTTTTTTGTGATTTTTTTTCCTGTTGTCTTTTCTTTTTAGATGTGCACTTTTTTTTAATTTTCTTCACTATAGTGTATGTGAATAAATAAGTGGATAAATAAATATATGAAATCCAAGAACGACAAGCAATATACACGTCTACAAATAACATTTTTCAAGCATTCCTGTGGAAAAAAAAATTAACATTGACCGAAAATGATTTTTGAGACGCGAACGACAAATGAATTTCCATTGATTCTTATATGAGAATATATTGAGGCCAAGAATTGTTCTAAGTCAAGACTTTTAGCCTGCAAAAAAAAAAAAACAACAACAAGAAAACTGCATGAACCAAAGGATCATATATCTTGACAGAACTTCAAAGATCAATGAATTTTCCTCGAAGTCGAAAAAGTTTCCAGTATTTGTTTCATGAGGTCGCTGTTGTACTAGTAATACAATGGCATATGCACTAGTCAAAATAAATAAATAAATAGCCATTTTCCCCAGTAATGTCTTCTAAATTTTTTTCTTTCTTTTTATTTGAGACCTTCAGTACGGAAATCAATTTCATAGAGGTCAGCGCCAACAATGATCTACTCAAAGTTTTATCGGGGACTGTTTCAATCCTTTCTGAGTTCCACATGTACAAAATCAACGAAAAATCCTTCTTGAAATGTTAATCGACAAGATAAATGTAGCTAAATGTTGCAAAGCTTACATAAATCAAAATGAATGTCATCTAAAGACAAAAAAAAATCACCAGGATCTAAAAATGATCACAAATCATCCATTGTCATTGATTTCTTTTCTTTTTAATCATATTCCAGTGCTCGGTCGTGGATGCAGCCTGTTTTTTTTTTCAACTTTAACCCTATCGTTTTTTTAAAATCGTTGAACATCCTTTGTTGGGTTTTTTTCTTCTGAATCGCCGATCTCCAACACTTCTGCTTCACTGCATGGCGGCTTATTTTTAGGACTGGTTTTGTTACGGTGACGGTGGCGCATGTACTTTGCCTCGCTGTCATCTTTTAATTACAAGGACGACCATCGTCGAAAAACTCCCACTTTTTCTGCTTGTACTTCTGCTTCATGGCGATCATTGCTAATCAGCTTGAGGTATTTTTCCCCCCTACATACGTCTGATTGCATTTCCTGTTCTATAACTCTGTAGGCAAACCAGCTATCCCATAGATTTAGGAGTTTATGGCGTTTTTTGTATGAATTATATCTGAAAGTACCTCCTCAACTTAACCATAACTTTGGTTAGGGGAAGAAAAATATAAAAAAGTGGGATGTAAAGGTTTGTTTATGTTAGAATCTTTACAGCGGTTATCTTCCCATCTTCATCTTCTTATCATTTCTCTTCGAGAAATTTCCTGTGTTCCAAAAAAAACACGTTTACCTTTCTGAAAGCATTTTGGTTATACTACGGGAAAGTAATGGACACAGCAATTTTGCTTCGTTCGTAAAAATTCCTTCACTCCCACACTTGTCGGTGTAGTCTCTCTCTATTCTAAGTCGTTTCCATGTGCTTGTCAATCACGTTTCTAATGGATGCTTGTGAATATGATAGCAGGGGAATAGAGCCGCTGCGCTGTCCAGTTCCCATGGATGAGGCATGTTATGCACTAACGTATTTCCGAACACCACCGGCAGTAGGGATACGTCTGGAGCGATTACGAAGGTAAGGTAACTAGGATGGAATTCTCCGGATAAGCGATTGGTGACGGGAGCAAATATTTGATAAGATTTGGAAATGTGCAAAACACTAATAAAAGGATAAAGTGCACGGCGTTGATCAATCCCTATGGGGACGCGCTCTTAAGCGTTCGTCTTCAACTCAGACTTCGTTTGAGGTTTATGAACGTGCGTGCAGCCTTACAATGACTTGCGAGAGCTAACCGATGTGCCAAGTCAGTGTTTTTATCCTTCCAGACAAGTATGGTACGAATTTATCTACCCCGAAGGGATGAACAGCTTGGTTTGCACTAGGATGGATTCGAACCACCGATCGATGGTAGACACAGCGGAACCTCTTGCCGACTGCGCTACACCGCCACCGCAAAACACTAGTAGTTCCCAAGTTCTTTTTTTGCTCTGCATTGTGTATTGAATTTATGATTTCTTGTTGAGTAATAGTTACCTCACCGAACACAGTTTTCGAAGATCCCCCATTTAAAGGCACCATATCACGAAACTGAGCAATGTGGGAACTTCTAGGCAAACAGATAGATGAAGAGGTGTAGTTCACGGATGTGAACGAACGTCACGCAATCAATTCACCTTAGTAATCAAGAAATGCGTGTGAAACAGTCCCGGGTGATTCTGTCTCCCCTACGACGCAACTTATTACAGGCGAAGTAATCCGCAACACATCTACGATTGCGCGGATCATGCAACTCCTGCAACTTAGTTGGATTGCAGACACGGGATTAGATGATAGACATTACCTGCGTTCTATCGCGTAATAAGTTGCATCGTAGGGGAGAAAAAACTGCGTCACGCCCCCTTTTCCTAGGGCGAACTGAGCGCAATCACGTTCGCACTTGTACACTACATACCAATCCCTACCTATTCGTGGAAGGATCTCAATATCGTCAATTTCGTGACACACTGGCCTTAAAGGTTCTCTTAAAGAGATTGGGAAGGAAAAGATGAAACAATTTCCATCCATGAGTAACAATACGACAATGAATGGTGTGTAGGAAGTCATCATATTTGCGTTGCGCGATGTGATGAAGGATAGGGAAGCGGCAACTGTGATCTCAGCGTAGCAAATTAGGCGAGAGTGGTGCTGGGCCCTCCGAATTCCTGCACAGAACCTAGGCGAGTGCTAGAAATTCTGCATACGATATTAATACAAACTAAAATTAAGCAGTATGCAAATCCTCTCTTCCTGAAACTTTGGCATTGTGAGCTCGATTTATGCTCACTTGTGGTGCCAGCGAAATTTCAGTGAAACTTTATGACCTTATAAGCTCCAAGTCCTTCTTCTCAGCATTGTGATTGATGTTTTCTATGTTTTGTACCTGAGATTCAATAATTATGTTTTCTTTTTTTTTGCCAATGAGGTTTTCGTAAAACTTTGTTTATGACCTGACATTTCGACAACTTCGTTTTTATCAAAGGCCTGGAAGTGGTTCCAAGTTTTTGATTTCACGGATTTTCACGGAAGAACTCCAACCTGGAAAGCTACTGACCAGTCTCACCGACTAGAGGCCCTGCTGAACCACACCATTCTTACAGATTGTCGCCTAAAACTAATAAGATCTACACACTGTGCAACATCCTTAAGTATTGGTATCTGAATAGTGTTAAGGAACTGCATGTGGGACAATCTCACAGCCCACAGAGTGTTACGAACGGCATAAAGTCATTAGTAATTGATAAGCGCTCATTTTTATTATTTATGGATGCGATTTCCGTCAGGAATCTTAGACTTCTTGCACTTAGAACGATATCGACGGTTGGCAAGGACAGAGGACGAGTTTGATAGGACATGCATCGCATCAAAAACCTCGAACCATTTCCATGCTTTCGACAGAGACGAGGTTGTCGAAGCATTGGACCACTAATAAAGTTTCACAGAAATTTCGTTGCAACAACAAGAAAACATAAATTCAGTTTATTATGAAATAAACCATTTGCATCTCGTTTAAATAATGTGGGATATAAGTGACAAAAAAAGGGCAACAAACCACAGCTATCCATCCAAAAATAAACAGGAAGAGTCCATAGCTGTGACCAACGAGGCGGCTTTGTGTCGACTTCTGAATTTTGATCTACGTGTTAATATGCGAGTCGCATACTACTTGGTAATTCTAAGCCGTAGCCGCTTGTCCAATGGCGCACGGCTTCCGAGAAATGGATAAAGGTCCAATCTGGATATCTTGATTTGGGATCGGGGGATCCCTGGGTGGTGGCGCTCCTATTTTTGGTCGCTGTATCTTACTTTTTTCCTCATGGTAACTTTAGCTTACATCCCATAGAACCTATAAGACTAATTCCTAGGTCTTAGGGCCTCGACTGATTTAGTTATTATCTTCCAGAAATAAGTGGGCGACTGAGTGGACGGAAACTCGTCCTGAATGAGGCACTTGAGAGGACACATTACGTCCGCCCTCGTTAAGGTCAGCGTAGACGACGATGTCGACACATTAGCAATAAAGAAGTGTGTTAAGCCCGAAAAATGTTAGCCCTAACGCTCGATCCACACAACTTATCTACAAATTGGCTGCATAACGCTGGAAATCCAAAAAAAATTAGAGCCTGCACACCCCAGGCAAACTTTAAGGTTACCAGTGTTCTCCTAGCCGTCCTATAAATGTTTGTCGATGGTCGTACACAAGCTGCTTTAGATTTCACGACATTTATCAAAGCACGGAGGTGTACTGAGCTTGGTTAGCTTGTTTTTGGTTCCAGATAGGCTCTAAATGCCTGATAATCCTTCTAATGGGTTCACAAATCGTGAGTCTATGGAATTAGCCGATATCATTGAAGAGATCGAGTGTAATCGACGTAAAATCACCGAACTCATCGAACGGAATGAGGAGCTTGAACAACGAAAGGCTGAGGTGAGGTGGGTTCTCTGAAGAGATCATTTTTTTTTGAGAATTGTCCGTTGTCGTCCTCAATTGTGACTATAATTTATCACGCAAATTTTTCTGGTCTTTGAGGCTACAACAGCAGCTTTCTTGTTTTCCATAGTCAAACTTATTTTAATTTTAATTTATTTTCGTGGAGTTCCCGTTTTCTTTTTCAGATTGAATTTTCTCTAGAGATTAGACATGCTGAGAAAGCTGAAAAAATTGCTGCTACAAAGTTTGACGGGACATTTCCATGGAGTGACGAAGTGGACACCATCCTGAAGAAGGTAGTAACTACAATTAATTTCGTTCTATCTCTGGTCTCTCTTATGGTATATCAATGAGGAATACGTTCACTTTAAGGAGTAGCAGCGAAAGTATAAACAGCATACTACCTTTATTTTTTTTTCAAAGTTTTGAAACAGTGGTCCCTAGAATTGCAATGAGTAGCGATTGAGTGGCTGAATGACTTTTTGTCTTCTATAAGGCTGATTGAACGCTTCAAATATCAAAAACATACAGTCTAGGGCACTACTCACTTTCCTTGTTCGTTTTTTTATTGTGTTTGCTATTAGTAGTTTTTTTTAACCTTTAGAACTACAATAATCAATTGCAAAACCGAATGAGATGGATATATAACCTTTTCATCTCTGGATTCTTCAGAGTTTTAACCGCTTTAAAACCTCCGTCGAGCTGTCTCGAGCTGTCCACTTTCCATAGAATTTCTAGTATTTACTTGTAGAATAGCAAAATACTAGAGTACTAATAAGGACTCTCATTACTATGGTAGAAGTGTTTTCAGTTCAACTTTTAAATATCACAGCCCCCAGCAAATTTTTCTATTCACTATAAATGACATTATTTTTATAGGTTTTCCGTCTGTCCTCATTTCGTCCTCTCCAAAAAGAAGTGATTAATGCGATTATGTCAAATCTCGATACACTCGTGGTTATGAGCACAGGAGCTGGCAAAAGCTTATGCTATCAACTTCCAGCAGTTGCTATGAAAGGTGAGTTAGTTCGGAGGAAGCAGCCATGAAATCACTCATTTGGATAATTGTGGATTCGGACGTGATGTGATGTAAAGTACGCGGATACAAATTGGCATCAACTGGAAAGGCTTCAATTTAGCTGAATTGATTAACAAAAAGACCTGTTTACAACACTATCTCTCTACGACGTGATATGCTTTGTGTACGTGGATCCACACTATGACAACAATTTCATAAGATTTTCATTATTTTTGATGGATTTATAAGTATTAAATGCTGCTAGATTTAGCTATTTATAATGGAACCTAGCTGTAGTTTTAATGATAGATGCGAATCGGAGACGGTGCTTTGATCCCCTTCACCTTTGGACGGTTGGCGTGAGATTCATCTTTACTTCTGGACGGTTGTCGAGGGAACTCTCATCACTTGAGCTGCACCACATGAGCTATATCCTCTTCTTCTGAGGAAGGTCCGGCTCCTCCCTATCCCATCTATGGTATTAATGACACAAAACTAAACCAATAATATCAACCTGTGTGCGAATGGTTGACGAAGTAACATTCTATCCTCCACCATATGTAAACCAATGCCAACACCAAGCTTGTAAGCTTTGTTACGGTAAAATTATGAATTTATTAATCAAGTTAATAAAGCATTTATTTCCCAACGAAATCTAACAAAATTTCATTGGTTTCATGGGACTCCTATTTATATTCGAGAAGAACACATCAAAACCCTTCTAGTTCCACAGTTAACCATACGGATGTCATCATATCTCTGCCCTTAGGCAACAATAAATAATTATGGGCAAATGTTCGAGTACATTATGATTTAAGGGCTAATCGTTGTGATATCACCTTTGATATCTCTCATAGAAGATCAACTTACTGCTTTACGGAAGTTGGGCATTGAGGGAGCATCTTTGAATCAATCAACACCAAAGGATGATGTGAGTTTAACTATTTTCTCTTGGTTCTCACTGTTCTTGAATTTCGTTGTTCTAGGTAAAGCGAATAGAAACTTATATAGCACAATCCAACTCTCCTCTTCGCCTCCTTTATATCACTCCCGAGAAGTTGGCAAAAAGCAAAAGGCTGATGAACAAGTTGGAAAAATCGGCTGAAGTTGGAACGCTAAAGGTTGTTATTTCCTACTATGTTTATTCATCGTTAAACGATCTAGAGTGATTCCCCATAGTTGATTTCACAATATTCAGGCATTTGCTATTGATGAAGTGCATTGTTGCTCACAGTGGGGCCATGATTTTCGACCTGATTATAAGTTTCTGAATATCCTTAAACGTCAGTTCCCCAACGTACCACTCCTAGGATTAACTGCCACTGCAACAGCCAATGTGCTGTCGGATGTGAAGAATATGCTGGATATACCAGGTTATCGGCTTTGAACATTTTTTCCAATCTTAGTCACCCTTCATTTCAAACCTCGAGTTTTTACCATAAAAAGGAGTAGTATTTTGAGTAGTTGTTCCTTTGTGCCATAATGATTGGTCTTTATGGCTGCTTTATCGTTGGAATAGGGAGAAGAAATTCACTCCGTATCGAAATGTCAAGAAATCTACAAAAACACTACGAAACCACGAGGGAGTGAACCCTTACGGAATGCATGATTTGTTCGTTGTAGCACCATCCGAGTACTCTGCATCTTAACTCGTTACAATGAGAGTTACTTACATTATTAAAAATGAGGTTGACTCGTAGTGGATGCGAAAAGTAAATGCTGCAACTTTTAGTTAATCGATTGTGAATAGCATGGGGGTCGCTCCATTCGTAACTCCTTGCCCTGTCGTCCTTAACTATTTATACGTAGTTGCCTTTTTTACGATTGCTGCTTTCTTTTGAGCTTTTTGTCCTTTTTTTACCATTAAACTGCACGTTTGCAATTTTGAATTGCAAGTTTAGAATGTGCCAACATAGTCAGAAGTAAAATATATTTGAACCGCGCTTTCAACCTTCCAACGACTTCTTTCTTTGCTTTTTTCTTGCTAAAAATCTCATTCCTAGTTGTCAATGTCTTTCATAGGTATAGATATGGATTTGTCTTTCCACAAAAATCCAGAATAAATGCCTCTTGCAAATGTGAATTTGTTTTCTTTGGTCAATTTTATTACTTTTTTAGACGCTGTTGTTTTCAAAGCCGGATTCAACCGAACGAATCTATATTATGAAGTACTACAGAAGCCAGATTCAGATTTTGGAGATGAACTAGCCAGGCTCATCAAAAAGAGGTAGTGTTCTGTTGTTTTGTTATCCCATAATTTCTTTTTGATTTCATCTCGTTTTTTAACCTCACGTTCAGATTTCCAGAACAATCTGGCATAGTTTACTGCTTTTCAAGAAAGGATTGTGAAGAAGTTGCAACACAGCTGAGGTAAACCTTCCCTTTACATACTTACGTTGCTAAAAGGGGAGGTTATTTGAGGAGAAAAAGTTAAATACTTAAGTACTTGAGTCGTGCAATGGAAATGGAATCAAATGATTCGTGCTCTCTTTTAACAGGTGCTTTTCAGGGGGAATGGTGTGCGAGCGGCATTCTATCATGCTGACATGGACTCAGCCCGTCGCACCGCCGTTCATGAAAAATGGACAAGCGGCAAGTATAACGTCATAGTTGCTACGGTAGCTTTTGGTAAGTAAAATGAGCAAATTTTTATTGCTCTGTATGTATCGCATTCTAGAAGGGTCCTTCCATGTTCTTGAAAACTGTATATTCAGGTATGGGTATCGACAAACCTGACGTACGCTATGTCATTCATCACGCTCTGCCAAAATCTGTCGAGAATTATTTCCAGGCTAGTTTCTTTTTTCAAACTTTCATGTTTCGTTTGGTTCATTTTATTTCTTTTTAACGAAGTACTTCCATGCAATTTCAATTAGATATCGAATTTATCGTAAAGATACTCGCCAGCTCTAAGTTATAAGGTTGTTAAAAGTTGTCTCTAGGGGGCTTTCCGTTCTATCCGTGAGAAATATGCAGTTTTCAAAAGGATTTCCGGCAGAAATGTGCAGCAGCGAAGTAGTAGTCGCGCATATAGTTCATAGTTCCCCTGCTTACCTCGTTTGCGAGTTACTCCTTGGTTTTTTCCTGATCGACAGCGATATCTTGTGAAACTGTTGTGGAAAAGATTGGAGAAGGAGTATTGTTGATGGTGCGTGGATCCACGTTCAAGATCACATTTTTGAATTTCTCAAGGCTTAATGATACTATTACGATTTTAATACACTAGAGTGGCACCCGCTTATACCCTATCTTGTTTTCAGGAAAGTGGACGAGCTGGTCGTGATGGCTTGCCTGCAGTCTGTATTCTATACTTTCGTCTGGCAGATATGTTTCGTCAAAGCACAATGGTTTGTACTGAACGAACGGGTATTAGGAATTTATACTCAATTGTTCGCTACGCGACCACGGTTTGTTCGTTTATCAGCGTCATTCCCCTATTTCGTTACCAAAAATTCTTGAAATTAATTCGTTGAATTATTTTAGCCTGGAGAATGTCGACGTAAACATCTTGCCGATCATTTTGAGGAAAAATGGAGGACTGAGCTATGTCCAAAAGCTTGTGATGTGTGTGCAAATCCATTGGAAGTTGCAGAAGTTGATATCTCACAAATAGTTCGAACAATGCTAAAGATTATAAGCGAGGTATATGTTTTATTATTAATTTTATTGTTTGTTTTCTTTATTTTATTACTTTGCAAATTCCTCGCATTCTGAGTGATATTTGTCATTATCCGCAGTGTATAGTGGATTAAAGGATGATTTACGTTGGTTATGTTAAAGTACAACACCTACTTCTAGCAAAAATCGAGCGACCGTGGCTCAAATCGTATCACTGGTGCAAAACTTATAGAGCTTACGTCTAAGCAACGTGTTGGATCAAAGGTTAGTTTTTTTTTATTTTCTCAAGGTTGGCACTTTACATTCATTTCCTACTTTCTGTTGTCTGACTTCCTTTTTGTTGTTTTTCTTCGAATTAATGCAGGATTCTTGCATCTTGTTTTGTTAGAAATTCAGTGTGTGAGTAGTGGGAGATTCGCACTCGTTTTTTGAAGCCTTACAGAAACGCTCGTAGTTTCCATAACAGATAGAGTAAGATCCCCTGTCACCATTATCGTCGTGAGTGTCTCAAAAACCTTAAGGTTAAGGCAATTGCAGTATGTCTGCTCTGTTGCGAGCTGCCTGCGGTCGCTAAATCCTTTAGAAACGCACTTGTCTTACAGTGGCCTAGTTAGTACGCTACGCTATGAAACATCTGGTGGGGTCGACATGAAGCACAGTGACAAAACGACATGAACCACACTGCGCTCGCAGCTACGCGGTGGAGGTAGCGTTTCGAATCGATGTAGGACTATCGCGAATTGCAACGATGAGCGGTACTAGCATCGGTCCCTCCTCGATTCTAACCACTACGGTCCACCGCGCTGCCGCTTCAAGCGCAGCTGCTTGCGTAACTGCACCGTGCTTCATGTCATGTTGACCCTGCCACACATTGATTTATATCTATCACATCGATTTTACAGAAAAAAAAGTTACGGACCTTGGCGTGAGTAGTGAACAACACTTACTTTCGCTGAATTAAGCGCTTTTTTCATTTTTATTTGTCTTTGATCATCTTCTATACATTATTTTTTAGACGCTTGTTGAAGCAGCTTTATGCCATGCACTCCTCAGTGGATATTTAAAACAGGACTTTCACTTCACTCCATACGCTATTCATAGGTTGATAGTCTCATATGTAAATCACACTTATGAAACAGATAACATAGAAATACGATTCTTGCAGTTACATTGTTGGTGGGCCGAAAGGTGAACGTGCGCAGCAGTCACAAATCTTAATGAAATGTAAGTCGAATGATCGCGAAGCGCCTCCGAAACATGCAAAGAAACGTAAGCTCGATCAGGATGGCGACTGCATTGTTTTGGAGTAAATGTCCTCTCGCAATTCTCTGAGTGATGTCTCATTAATAAGTTCTGTGATGCTTGAATTGTTAATTCATCGGACTCAACCCTGTTGTTGTCATTTTTAGTAAATGTTGTTATTTTGATCTCACTTCATTGTTGCTTTTGATTATGTTTGCCTATTGTGTACTTAACTGCTATACTGATAGGTTATCCAGTGTTCCGCTTTAATTTTGTAAATAAGTTGATGTGAGCCAAGAAAGCAGCAGTTGTTAAACGTGTTACGAATTGGTTCAAGTAACTTTTGTATAGATGAAGCTATGAGGACTTGTAATAAATTGTTTCTTAATGTTTTCACTGTTCCTTAAGTATTGGACGGTGCTTGCCATTACACTATTGATTTAAGTAACGCTTGCTCTGGCCCATTTAGTAGAGCTACCTCAGAAAAGGTATAGAGGGGTCAAAACGACACGAAGCACGGACAGTTGCGTAAGCGGTTGCGTTTGAAGCGGCGCAGTGGAGCCCAGCGGTTGAGATCGCGTAAGAATCCTCGCTACCGCAACCTTTGTGTGCAATTCGCCATGGTCCCACCTTGATTACAACCGCTTCGAGCGCAGACGCTTACGCAGCTATCTGTGCTTCATTTCGTTTTGACCCGATTATCAACAATCTTCAATTCAGTAACTTTCATTCTAAGACGAAAATAGAATACTTGCAAATATTTTTTGAACTGTTCATGTTGGGGCGGGGTTAGTAACTACAGGGTGGGGTAACCAACGATATCATTGACATATTACTTGGCTATCTTGATAAAGTTTTTAAAATTGCCAAGCGAGGAAGATAGGTCTAGTGAACCCACATAGTGAGGTAAAAACGACATGAAGCACGGTGTTGTTGCGTAAGCGGCTGCGCTCGAAAACGGTGGAGCGTTGCGGTTAGAATCGCGGGAAGACCCTTGCTAGCACCATTCCTCCCTGGAGTCCGCGATGGCTCCACATCGGTTTCAACCTTTTCCTTCACAGCGCCGCTTCGAACGCAGCCGCTTATGCAACTGGACCGTGTTTCGTGTTGTTTCTGCCTTCCTATATCCCTAACTATTGTTTTAATTTATCCCATGAGTTTCTTTCCTACTTTTGTGATTCATTTTTTCATTTTTTTTTACTCAGCAAGTAAGATATTCCTATCAACAATATAGTCAGCAGAATAGTCTGTAGTCGTCGTCCATTAATATGGTAGATTGTTGATTCTTTTATTATAGTGCTTAGGTCGCTGTGAATTAAAGTGTTGAAATCCGTGAAAAGAAACTTATTGGGGGAACTTAGTACAAATAATCCAACAAAAATGTATGCTGTTGGGAATGTACTCATATCTCGAGGGCAGATATTGACGTCACATATCAAAACGGTGGGATGATTTGCGACTACCGAGTCAGGTCAGCCGTGTGGCGACTCCAACTCTATTGCCCTAAACACAATCCCGCGCTCTTGATCTGCTTGTCAATTCCAACCCCGCTCTATCCTGTCCAATTCGAAAGCGCGTCGCGGTCAGATATTTCACCGTAATCAACTTCAATTGTATTTGTTAGCATCCATAAGATTACAGTGGTTTTGCAGTGTCTGAAAATGCCTGAAGGAAGCGCACAGCCCAGGTTAAAGTCAAAGCAGCAAAATCGACCAGATTCCACAACAGCCAGGCGAACGAGGATGCTTCGGAAGATCAAAGTAATAATGCGCTCCATTTGAATTTTCTTCTGAGTAGCAAGCTTGATATTCTACCATTTCAGATCGAAGACGATCATTTAAGAAAACTCGCTGACGAAATTATGGCTGAAAAAAGACGTCTCTGTATGAAACGGGAGGAACTGGCCCTTGCTTTGCGCGAAAAAGAACAAGCGGAAGCCAGTTAATTTATGTGAGATACTCAATAATGGCTTTTGTCTTATGTTGCTTGTCAGTCTTCGGTATTACTTATGGCCGTGTGAATTTGTACTGGTATTTTTCTTTCAAATCTTTTCTACGTTGTAAACCTTGTTGCCTACTTTTTTTTCTCTTGAAGCGTTAATTTTCACTTTGAAAGTGATTTTCTATAAATTGCTCTCGAGAACTTAATAGCTTGTTATTTGTGGATTCCATAGCTTTTTTAAATCATACCTTCTCACTCGATATATGTAACTGTGCTTTGTCTACAGCTTTACCATATTGACAATAAAAATTATTTCTACCATGTTCTTTGCACATTCTCATGTCTTCTTTTCATTTGAATATCGTATTTTGCCTCATCGTGCTTATAAAACTTTTTTATGCTATTCTGCTTATGGGGTATAAGGAGCTAACCGTTACATAAGGAAGTACTTTGCTCGATGGGAGTGGGGCATGCCACTCACTCGGCAGTGTACTATTTAATTTCTATTTCTTCTCTTTCGTTTACTCCTGAAATTGCGCCGCTTCTCAAGCTCTTACGTACTTAACTCACTAATCATTTGCGTGGACCATAGGGAAAACACAGGAGCTAACGAATCGCTTGTAGCAGACGGCTTTGGATGAAACTAAATGGAGCACATTTACGTGCTACTTAAATGTAAGCCGAACTTCTCTATTGTCGGACTGCGGATGCAAGGCATCATAGTTCATGTTAGGTCAAAACGACCATTCCTTGGGCGGCGACTTAACATAGCGTACGTTCGTAATATCACGTTTGAAGCGGTGTGGTGGGACTTTCGCTTAACTCCCTGCTAAGGATAGAATACAGCCACTAACTTCGGTGCAGCGCTAAGCTGGCACTCACCTGCGAACGATTAGAAAACGTGCAGCTTCGAGCGCTACCGCTGAAGACTGCCCGCAGTTCCGTCTCTAAGAATTTGGTGACTAGCGACCACAAAGATCGCCAGTCACGTTAGTAATAAATTTGGATCAGAATGAAGCGCGGTGCGGTTGCGGCTGTGCTCGAAGCGGCGCGGTGGAGCAAGCGGCTGGGATCAAAGTGGGACCTTGTGGGAACTGCAGCGATGAAAGGTCTCCTTTCGATCCTAACTCCACTGCGCCTGTTCGAGCGTTGAGCTTGTGCAAGTGCATCGAGCTTTATGTCGCCTTGACCCGACTATATCGATAATCACCAAATCACAATCAACAGCCAGTTAAAGCTTGCAGCCCCGCTTGTGTGTCAGTGACTGCGAACATCCTGTCAGCCGTTGTACTATAAATTAGATGCTTCGACTGAACACTACGTAATATGAACGTCATGCAAACCATGTTGGAGTGCGAAGTCACATTCCACCCGACTTCAGTCGTCGCAACATCTCCCCAGTCGGACCAAATCCACATCCTCCCACAAATTGAAAATGCTGTTTATCATTTCGAACTCTTATGATTTCGTACCTATTCAACTACGTTAAGGTATTTTCAGAGTGCAATGACTGCGTTTGAAGAGTTGGGTGTAATTCCTGAGCTTGGTGATGCCGTATCTGATATGGGATGGGAGTAAGTAAAAGCCACTTATGAACAGCTTTATGTGTTGAATTCTTGCAACTTTTGAACTTTTATAATGGTGCCGACGACGACGAGTTCTAACGTCGAAAGGCAGAAATTACAGCATTTTTTTCCGCTGATGTGCCGACGTTCTTTTTCTTTGCACTTCTTTAATGTCCTTGCATCCTTCGACCTTTTAGTTGGCACCTTCGTGCTCTACGCTTGGGAATTTCTAAATTTCAATCAAATTAACTGGTAATTTTCGTACTGAGGATAGTGGGAATTTTTATTAATAATTCTGAACTTTTAACAATGTCGGCTAAAGACTTCTATTCTCTATATGCAATACTTGTTACAAGCTAGATAATTCTTTTTCGACGTTAACCTCAAATATTATCTGATAAATACTGTCCTTTAGACTCCCAACACCAATTCAATGCGACGCCATCCCAGCCATTCTTGGAGGAGGTGACGTCCTTATTGTAAGTGAGAACATAGTTATGTTTCTCTTAAAAAAAGGACAGATTCGTCGCTTATGAACTTTTTCGCCATCCAGTTGCATGAAATTTGGCTTCTAGGCTGCTGAAACGGGTAGCGGTAAAACTGGAGCGTTCTCGTTGCCTGTTGTACAAATTGTATGGGAAAGACGTAAAGATGTAATGAATACTCAGTCTGGAGGGAAATCATGTTAGTTCTCTCACACTTGCTCCTAAATGTTGCGCTTAAGTAGGGAATATTGTATTGGGTTTCTTTTACAGCTGTCAGTTGGCGGTTAAATCTAGCAGATCGAGCCATGGGGCTCGCTCTTTCGCAAGATGGATTGTCTTGTGAAAGTCGTGTACCAAAAGCTTGGTATGGCGCAAGATGTATGGGCGGTGTACATACTAAAGGTAAGTGTGGTGAGATAATGCTTAATACGAGACTAGTTTGACATCAGTTTGGTTCCTTATTATGCATTGAAGGTGAGTATTTCCGATTGCAGGGAAATACTATTACGAGGCAAAGATCACTCGTGATGGGTTGTGTCGCATTGGCTGGTCAACACTTCGTGCCTCACTGGATCTAGGTGACGTAATTTAAACAAAAATATCTAGGATTGTTAGTTTACGGGAGACTTTCTACAGGAGCTGAGGACGAAAGTTTTGGATTTGGAGGAACTGGAATGAAAAGTACTCAGAGAAAATTCGAGAAATATGGAGAGTCTTTCACAACTGGGGACGTCATGGGATGCTATCTAGATCTGGACAATGGGAGAATTTGGTCAGTGTCATTTTTTTCTTAGTTTCCATGAGGAAGCTTCAATATTAGAAGAGCACTGTGGATTAAACTTATCAGGTGTTTCATTTTTTTCCTATGAGACAAACAAAATATCTATTGAACACTATAATATTTTATCTGTCTTCCATGTCGTAAAACTCTCACTGATATTCGCACTAACTTATCTATTTATTGTTACAGGTGGTCCAAAAACGGGAAGGAGTTTGAGATAGCTTTCCGACTAGATGCGAAGTTCTCCAGTCCACACGCTGCGTTACATCCAGCAGTTCTGGTTCAGAATTCTTCGCTGGAGCTGAATTTCGGAGACACACCGTTTGCGTTTCCGCCAAAAGATGTAAAAGCGTTCAAATATTTAGCATAGATAGGAATGATAGTGAGATCTAGTGACTTTTTTGCTTGCGAAAGTCTCGTGTAGGGTGGAGAAGGGAAAGATAACTCACATGTGCGAAATAGTGTGATACGTTTTCGTGTTTCCAGATGTGATCTTGTATGGAGGAGCGTTATTTAGGGATTCATCGCTGTGTCAAAAACGCCATCATCGTTGACTGAATGGCGTGGTTTGGAAATAGAAAACGATGTAAAAGAATCAAATGCTGCACCAGTTTGTATAGTACTTGAACCGACCAAGGAGTTAATCGAGCAAACTCATGAGAATCTAATTAAGTTCTCGAAGAATGTTAGTGATCCAAAAATCAAGTTAGTTTTTTTTTTCAATTGTGTTGTTTGTTGATTGAAGATAGGATTATTAATTAATATTATTATTTACCAATATTATTAATGAGGATTATTAATTGGCTTGCGTTCTTTTGTAGATGTATATCCTTGGCAGCTGGCGCGAATATGTCGCAGTTGCTGCATGAACTTGATCGAGGTGTTGATATTGTCACAGGTGGAGTCGGTCGTGTTTTGGATATGATAGAAACGCATAAACTATCAATGAGTGGTCTCAACTTCATTGTTATTGACGAGGCGGTTGGTTTTATTACCTGATTCAGTTTTTGCTTTGGTCTGCATACTTCTGAAATCTGAGTTGAAGAAGAATTTTCTCGGATAGTTCCTCTAGTTCTTGCTTTTTTCTTCACTGCGTCATGAAGTTGAGTAAAATCCATGTGAGATGTGTTCCAGATTGAAATAATTAGGTGAAGGCGACTTTTTAGACGAAAACATTTCATGTTCAGGATCAAATCCTATCGTCCTTCAAACAACAACTTGAAAGGCTCCTTGCCAAGGTTCCAACGGTATCATCAAATGGCATGCGTCTCCAAGTAATTGCTTGTTCAGCAACTTTGCATAATATGCAGATTACGCAGTTCGCCGTAAGTTTCTCATCATTATTGTGCTCTCATAGCAAAAGACAAAAAAAAAAATAGAACCACAAAATATTGAGTCTTACAGGACAAGTACATGAATTTTCCACAGTGGATTGATCTCAAAGGTATGGACAGCGTGGCAGAAACTGTACATCATGTCGTTTGTATGGTTGATGCTATTAGCGACAAGCAATGGATCAGAATTATGCATAGTCCGAACCATTTGCAGGTTTGTACCTTCTTAAATTTCCTATTAAAATTCTCTTCTTGATTTATTTCTTTCCGAATCGTCTATATTTACATCTATCGTTCTTCTCTATGATTTTCATCTATTTTACATTAATTTTAGTTCCCTTCTTGCAGATATTCTTCTGATTTCTCATTATTCCTCTAACTGTAACTTTCAGCACGATCTAGTCCATGAGCGCGATAATATCCGCCTCAACACCACTGACAAGAATACAGTTTCTTTAGGAACGAAAATCCTCAAAGGATGTTATGTGCTTAAAGTATGTGTCTCCATTACAAAGCTAACGTGTTGTGAGGTTTTCTAACTCTTATTCTAGGCCATTGAAGCTTTGAAAATGGAACAGTGCATCGTATTTTGTCGTACAAAACAACAATGTGACGATATGGAGGCATATCTGCTTAAAAATAGTATACTTTTATCGATTTACTTCCTTTACTGACATTTATCTTTTAAATTTTATACATTTATGCTTCTACATTGCAGATTACGGAGCCGTTTGCCTGCATGGAGACAGATCACCGAAGGAAAGGTCACAAGCATTAGCAGATTTCAAGGTAAAGATTTCGTATGGATTCACGAATGTGGATACTGTAAAAGATGTTCTCGCGAATACCTTTGTTGTATCCAGAATCGTATACGGCGTTGTTTTTTTCGACTGTCTTGAAAATGCGTTTCATTTTTGCTTTTTGGTAGTACTATAAGTCATAAATCTCTTATTTAAAATATTATTGTGGAGAAATAGCTGTTTATATGCAGGTTATCTGTAGATGCCTGCTCTAAGTTGTCCATGGATTTGTTCTAGGCAAAGAAAAAACCGTTCCTGGTTTGTACCGATGTTGCCGCTCGTGGTATTGATATTGGCGGAGTTCCATTTTGTGAGTAACACTTTGATATTTCATTTTTTCGTCCTTTTTGGAGCAATTGAAGGAATTTAATAGAGAATTTGTTAAATGAATACTAGAAATCCTTTGGTTGATGTGCTTCCTTGGGGTACGGTAGATAGGTCTTATTTTCAGTGATTAATGTGACGTTGCCTGATGAACCTGCTCAATATGTACATCGCATTGGACGTGTAGGAAGAGCGGAGAGGTTGGTTTGCTCATTTTTTTTCGAACGGCTCGAAGTAGGATTTAAAATATGCTGACTGCCAATGACGCAGATACAGTCAACACATCTTCCTCTTCTACTCCTCTTTTAGTAGGCAATATTCTGTAAAATTCATAATCCAGAAACCAGTTTGTGTTAGTTTCTCTATATGTTTTATTTCATGGATGTGTTGTTTGTTTCAGAATGGGTTTATCCATTTCGCTCGTTTCTACACAAGAAGAGAAGGTGTGGTATCACAAATGTGGCAATCCACGATGTAGAAATACGAGAGATTTGTCGGAAGGTGGTTGTACCATATGGTACAACGAACCAAAAGTGGGTATCACGTATTGTCTCTTTTTTAATCTAACCGAGTTTTTCCCATCTTTTTTCTTCTTGAAATATTGGAATGCGTGTTCTTCAGCTTCTAGCCGATATAGAAGAGCATTTGGGGCAAACTATTGCCATAGTAGATCAAGCATTCCAAATTCCTGTCGATGAATTTGATGGAAAAATTGTCTATGGAGCAAAGCGAGCGAACGGTAACACTTCTTTTTGTGAATTTCTTGTTCGGATTTTTTAAATGTGATATTCCAGTGACCACATTCGAAGGTCATGCCCCACAACTTGCTGTTTCCGTTGCTCAGCTAGCTGACCTCGAACGAGCGCTACAGTCGAGCTATCTGGCGTCAGTTGGAGATAAATTTCGTAAAATCGTTGTGCAATAACTACCCGTTACTTGCTGTTAAATTAAATTGATGCTGTTAAATTTGACATGGGTAGTTTTTTTTTCAAATTGGATTATTAGTTTCACTAATTGGAAGAAGCTGGAATGTGTTTTCTAACATGTCAAGAATGATAGGTAAAACTTTTCCTTTCCCAAAAAGTTCTTCTTCGCAGAATGACTCAATGCATGCGAACGCAATATTCACACAAGAGTATTGATTGCTTTTCTGGTTATATTAGTTCTTTTTTTTCTGAATATTTGTTTCTGTTGTCTTTTCTTGAAGTAAATAAATCTGCACTTATTGTATTTGTTTCCTTTACATGTTATTTTGAAGAAAGTAAAGAGCGCGGCACAGTCCTTACCCAGGAATCGAAATGGGCGGGCCGAGTTGCGAATTGTTGCACAGATGCCCAGCATCATATTATTGATTACGACTGGTTAGATTAATCAGGCTCTAAGTTGTCTTGCTAATTATAATTAACTACAGAAACCTGAGTTCACCACCCAGGACCATTTATTCAACTGAATAAACGCGCTTTGGCGGATAAATGGGCTTTGGCTGGATACAATGCTATTCAATTGAGATTTCCACCTTTATAAGTGCAGCTGAAATACATATTCATTCGTTCCAGCACTAAAGATGTTCATGTTATAAACTGCTAGGTCCCGCAACGAAGTACGATTGCATCGAGTTTGCCTTCCGTACGTTCCGGAAGGCGTTTGCCCACTCTTATTCTTATTGAGGCGGTCGAATTGTGTTTTGAGGGGGTCTTTACGAGCGCGCGAGTTCCAAACACATTTTTCATGGCTGTTGTTGTGAAGCAGACGACGACGAATAGCGGACTTGGCCTCACTACACGCGTCATATTTTGTCTCCAAAGTGTTCTGCGGACGCCTACAGCTATTTTTCTTTTCTCTAATTATGTTCCCTATAAAAAAAATTTGACTTAATCGTATGTGACTGCTGGCTCCCACAGCTTTACTAATTCCTTCCATAGTTCCTTATTCAGAGTTTAATCATGGGACCTAGAGCTTTTTTTTGCGCAAGAAAGTGGTTCTGGTGAACAACTCGAACTTATCAATTGCTTTCTGGTCGCTTAAAAGTGTTTCGCGTCTCCTGTCCTGGTCTGCTCCTTGTCTCCATAAATTGCTAGGCAATGAATTTTTGAAAAGCGTAGGAAATCCCGCAAAGTCCAGGATTTTGCGGACGCCTACGAGCAACTAGGATCCCTCATCCTTTACGTCAACTTTGCGGTCCATTTGCTTCGTCAATGTCAACGGGAAAAAAAAGAATGCTGTCGGAGGCTATTGAGGTCTTTGATTTATGGTTTTCAGCAGCACTCCTATACCAATTGTCCTCATTTCCTCATCCTCAGTGTTCATCTCGTAAATTTTTTGAGGATGATCCAATATTTCAGTTTGACGAAAACGATCCAGAAATGATTGGTCGTTTAGACCGAGCTGACATATTGGGTGATTCCAGAAATAATAGTGCTCTTTTTTTCGGTTGCACAAAGTATTCAAGAAGAGTATTTATTTTATGATTTGCAAATGAATATTTTTATTTTAATTTTTTTTTATCATACATAAGTGAATTCTAGAAAATTGCATTGAACGGTTAGCCGAAGAGCGAGGAGAGGATTGTAGAAAATGGCAGAAATTACATAATTAGTTTAGATTGGGAGGTTTTTTCTTTATTTAAAAAAATAGAGCAAGCGTAGATCAGCGTTATTTATTTTTTATTATCTCTGAATATTTCCGAGAGGACATTATAGAACCGGCTACCGTAAGAAATTAGAAAATAAGTTGAAATAAACTCGACAATACGAATAACTTGCTCTTTTTTTCGCTTGAGGACGTTATAATGCGTATTTACCGTATCCTGTAAATAGTAAATATCCACAAATCCGTAAACATCCGTTCGCGCTTGCGGGGGACTATAAAGTGCTGTTCATGCTTCACAATAACATGGGCGTGGCCCTCTTGTTCCAATGTAGCTATTTATCGCTTCATATACTTGATAGTTTCCAGAAATTCGTGGAAAAATCTTTCCTAATTCTTTAACAACACAGCATGGAGATTTTCATCCGAATTCTCAGTCGAATTAGTCTTGGCTTTATTTTGCAGCTAACGTCTTGCAGTCCCGTTGCGAAGGTCGCGATTGGAATTTACACCTTCCGAATTTGTGCCTATACTTCTCGGACATAGATCCAGACCCATGTGGTTCTTTGTGCTCAGGGTGTAACCCAATCCTACTATGCTATTTTCCTGGTGCGCTCAATGTTCTAATCATATCCAGATTATAATTTCACTCCTTACCCACCTGGAGAAAGAATGAGATCACTAGGAACGATTATTCCATAGTTGAACTGTAAAAGAAAGATCCCTGAAAAATTAATTAATTGATCTGTCCCTGTTTGGAAAACAGGGCAGACTTCCTCATCGAGGAGATTGCTTATGTTGTGTGTTTTGTTTGTGCGTTGTTTTTCTGTCTGGGCCTCCTTTCTGCCAGCCAAATAAGCATACGCCCTCGGGGCATCTCATAGGAGAAGGTGAGAAATTAATAGAATTGTTTTGGTTCACGGTAATTTCCATCTTATCTCTACTAACAGTATTTTTCTTCGGAAATTATTATACGACCAATAATAGAGTTTTTATTTTAGCTTTTTTTTTAGTTTTTGGAAGAAATGGGATTCTCTAGTTTTTTTTTTCTGGTGAGATTGCATTTCTTTTTTTTGCCGTGAAATCTGAAGGCTGGCGGGGGCATTCGGCTAAAGCCAGTTTTTTGTATTCGTGATAAATAAAAGAATTCCAAATTCTCCTGATGACTTCCAGGATTTAGCGTGCTAGTTCAAAAGACTATGATATTGCTGGAAAAGTTGTGGAAAAATAAGAGATTATAATACTTCCTGGAAACTTTCCAAAGTTTTTGTTCTCGATGGATTTGGTCACATTTGATTTTTCAAGTCTCAGTTAAAATCACTCCATTCATACCAATTATCGAAGCTCTAGGTTTTTCCCTTTTTATCTTTTCTTTTTTTTCCGTTTTTCTGGATTGGGAATTGCAGCGGAGCCATCGAACAAAGACAAGAAGATACGTACATACATGTGATTTCCAAAAAAAAAGATCAGGAAGATTAGAGGACGGCTTGAAGAAGTATTCGGGTTCTTAGATTTCAGAAAAGGGAGATCGAACATGCTCACATATCGATTAGTAGATTATGACGCATCAATAATGATCGAAGAGGCCGATGGGGTTCCTCGATTACGCGCAACTAAAATCGTTCGTCGTTCACTCGTTATTGTTTTGTTTTTCTTATTTACTTTTATTTTTATTAGACTAAACATTTTTTATGCTATTGTAGGTCTTTAATTTCAGGCTATAGATCAATTACAGTAACGCACTAAAATATTTGCTACTTCCAGTCGTTTGGTTTTTTTTCCGACGATATCTGTTTTTTTTTCTACTCAGCTATTTACGGATGTAAATCTTCCAAATTCCTTCAAATTAAAGCTTTTCTTTTTTTATAGGTTTTTTTAAAATGTTATTTTATTATATTATTGTCTATTATTATTTTTGTATGTTATTTGTTCTATATATGTCATTTATATTACTATTATATATTATGTATTGTTTATTATTACATTACATTATATTATTTGCTCCTATGAGCTGTATTCTTTTCATCTGTTCTCTTTTTCTCTTTTCACTACTATTCAGCTATTGTTGTTTATGTTTATGTTTATTTTCTTCGATGTTTCTTTTTTTCTGAATTTTATTTATTTTATTTCTATTATTCTATTTATTATTTTTTATAGGTTGTTTCCTTTCGGTCCTGCTTCTTTTCTGTTTTCACTATACACTTATTGTTGTTATTTGTGTTTATTTGTTTCTCTTTGTTCTCACTATATTTTTCCAGCGTTTTTGCGTACCTAATGTTTTTCCTCGACGCGCTATTGAGCGTAATAAATAAGTAAACATTCGTGAGAACTCGTTGTCCACGCTAAATTCTGGATATTTTGTTTTCAATGCGATCTTTCCATCCGCTTCCCCTTCGAACACATGAACTTTTGTGTTGACCTTAAGGTCGGGGTGATAGCTCGATCAGCTCGACCTTAGGAGCTTGTACTCGATCACGTTGTTTCGTCCGCAAATACAGAAACCTCGATTTTTTAAAGGAAGATGATAGTAAGCGAAAAAATTGAAAAAGAACACGTGGTACTAGGTTTTTTTGCAGAGCAACTGAGAAATATCCATATAACATGTGACCGCAGGTAAGTTTAGGCCTTTTTTACCGAAAAAATTACCAATTAATTTTTTTAACGCGTCAGAAAAAGATGGATCTGAAAGGAGAAGCTTCTTAATTGTGTTCTTTTATGATTTTCTCGTTGCCCCTCGTTTTCCATAACACTCTCATTCTCGTTTTTCTTTCCTCTTTTTTTTTAACTGGGAACGTCCTTCCTTCCTTCCTTGCGCCTTCCTGTCGTTAACGGACATCATCGCGTAATTGAATTTCTCGAATTTTTGCATCCGAATCCAAGTTAACAGCTCAAAAAAGCGTGTTCTGCTAATCTGTTGCGCATCCATGCGTCGTATTCCACAAATTTACCACAAATCCTAAAACTCGTACAAATTTGCTCCGTTCACTAATGTTACTATTATTATAATGGCTAATTATCGTTTTCTACACATTGAAATAGTGTTTGATTTTTTTCGGAATCAAAAAAAGGAGAGAGGTAGAGGGCTACTTTAATTTTCATATTATTTTTCGGTATATTATCGCAGCGAATGTTATTTTATTTCATTAAATTAAATAAATTTGCTATTAAATTAATCCTATTAAATTTTCCTCCTCCATATGTTTTGTGGGTGACGTTGAGACGATTTTTGTTTGCTTGGCGGCCTCCTTGATGTACGAATCTGTGAAAATTTTTAAAAAATTTCCCTGAAATATTCAATTTTGCTCTGTTGCATTCAAGAATAGGAGCGGTTACGATATTTCGAGTGATTTATTAGTTGGTTTTCTTAGGTAGAGTTTTTTTTTTTTTGAAATTCAAGGAACAGCAGGGCTTTTTTCTTAATTGTGAATATTTTGTTTTGCTTCAAGGATTTTTTTAAATGTTCAGCTGTCGATTCCTTTTTTTTTCAAGAAACTGCAAATAGATGTCTCCTACGTAACTGCAAGCCGTAAATTTTTTCTCAGCATATCAAAACAGATTTTATGTAAGAATTATTTAAAATTTTATTCATATTTTTATTCATTGGATATTTATTTTTCAAATACCATCGTAGAATGTTTTATTAATATTCTTCGATTTTTCGAATCTTCATAATTTCCTTTCCTTGTGTAATTTTCGGACGGGACATCTTTTTCTTTTTTTGGACTTCACCTTTTTCGGCGCTGCAAGAGAAATTTCTGTGGTTGCAGGGAGAACGCAGATCGACTATTTGAATTATCATCTGGTGTTTCTCAAAAGCTATAGCTATTTTTCTTCAATTATTGCCTTTTGCGGGCTCATTTTCCCTAATTTCCCTCCTCGGGATCTTGCGATTATCAAGGATGATTATTCAAACGATCTTTTACTTTGAGGGAAAAAAGTTTCTCCATTGGCTTCACTTCGGCAGAGAATTTCGCACTTTTGCAAAGTCTTCCAGACGAGAAAGGATCAAGTGCTCGTTTCCTCCCACATTTCCCCTTCTGAGGATCTGATCTGATTTGGGATCTTGTGATTATCACGGATGACTGGTCAAAAAGACTTTTTTTCTTGAAGAAGAAAAGTCTGAAGTGAAAAATCCCTGGGATTCACTTAAGAAGTCCCGAATTTTGCACTTTTGCAAAATCTTCCACAAGAGAAAGCATCATCGTGGAATAAGGTAGTAGTCGAGAATCACGAAGCCCCCCCCCAAAAAAAAAAAAAAAAAACCTCTCGTGATGCATTGGTGATTATGGTTGCAGTCATTTTTATCGTTAGCAAGGAGCATAAGCAAAATATAGGCTAATAATGCCCGCCCACGTCCCTCTTCCACATTAAATTATTTAGCAGACCGCATTCAATATGCGTGCTCGCGTATCTACCGTCAGCGTGTCCGATTTCTCCTCTGTTCTGCTCCTCGTAGGATTTTTTTCTGCATTTTCAACACCTTTCACTTGAAGGCATCACCCCACGAATCTGAGGTGGTGCAGATTTCAGATGGAGTATTCTTATAAGGGATAGTAGATTATGGAAAGGAGGGTGATTCCATCCATTTCTTCCCAATTGCCGTAAAAAACGTCCCGGGAGATGCGGCGCCGCACAGGGCTGGTGCGCTCCAACCGAACTCCTTGTGGAAAATAGTGCGCCAAAACGCCTGAAGCCGTATTTTCCGGGCCGTTTTTTTACGGCAATTAGGAAGAAATGGATCACCCCCCTCTCCATAGTCTCCCGTTCCGTATATGAATACTCTACGTAAAATCCGTACCACCTCAGATTCGTAGAGTGATCCCTTTAATGTTTTAAGTGGAAGAAAGATCCTTGGAGGAGGTTCACGGACCTCGAGACTTGAGTGTGCGGGTATTCCCTCACAAGGAAAAGGTAACACGAGCTAAAAAGTTGTGATTCCGTTTTTTTTTCTTGTTTTCTGGTTCATTCTTGCTTGTTCAAGTGGAACTCTCTCTTCGGCAGGCACTCTCTCGTTTTTCTGTTGTTTTCTGCACCCTCTTATGTGCGCACACTCTTTTGCAGTTAGGGAAATGTAGGTAGGGAAAATCTACCGTTCGTACATATTAGGGTGGGTACTAATTTTCTTCACCCTTTACTATTCCACAGTTTTTTAATCACACATTGATGACCATCAGTCGATAGGGTTGAGTACCATGAGTTTCTGTCGCAGTTTTCCATCTTTCCGAGAAGGTTACCATTTACAGGGACCAGAACCTATGGGGCTGAGACTCAGAGAACAACTCAACAGCAAAATTAAGGTCAGCGAAGGAATGAAAGAAATTTTGCTTCAGGGAATGCCTGAGGACCTGGAACAAGTAGTAGTCTGACGTGGGGAGGTAGGATGTATGAAAGATCGTTTCCCAACCCAGAGCCTCAAGTTGGTGACGAGTGGCCGAAGTGACATGCGCACAGCCGGCCGGCAAATCCGCTGTTGAGTTGTTCTTTGAACCCCAGCCCCATAGCTCCAGGTCTCCTGGTCCCAGGCAGTTGAAACCCTTCCAGAAAGATGGGACACTGCAATATATGCTCAAGGTGAATACATCGCCGGGTGATGATCAATGGTGGTTAAGAAACTGTGAAATTGTAGAGGGTAATCGCGTGTAAAGAAAGGTGGCCAACTTAGTAGCATGCGTGTAAGTGGTGGGTGTAGAGCTGGCGGTAAGTGGTTTGGCCGCGACTGCACAGACTTTAAACCCTCCTGGGCAAATCACTTTCGGTTCCTTATTTCGACAAGGATCAACACACTAACCTAAAAATTTCCAAATCCCCCCCCCCCCAAATCTCAAAAATTTTAATTATTTTTTATTAAAAAAAAAAAAAAACAAAAAAACCACGGTGGTGAAGATTAAAAAAAAAAAAAAAAAAAAAAAAAAAAAAAAAAAAGGGGGGGGGGGGGCTTCCTCTAGCCGTAAAACCACCCTTAGGCGTTCTCATTTTTTTTCCAAGGGTTCGACAGATCGGACGTATTTCGAAAGGATAAAAATACTGACCTGATAATCTCCAAGTCCTCCCTCATTGAAATCTCGGCACTGTCATTGATGATCAATGTTTTTGCATGCTTTGTATTGGGGCGGGTGTGGCGCAGTCGGTTAGAGATCCGTTGTAGTCACAGGGTCGAGGGTTCGAAGCCGGCCTAGTGAAAACCAAGCCCTTCATCCTTTGGGAGTCGATAAATTGGTACCGGACTTGTATGGGAGGTCATTGTATTGGCCAACACGTGTTCCAAAACCTCAACGATTACGAATTGCAGCAAAACGCGTTGGCGCATCCCAAGTGGATTGATATACCACTGACTTTATCCTTTTTATCCCTTTATATTTTGTAATTGATGGTCGATATCTTATGTTTTTTCTTTTCTCCAACAGGGTTTTCGTAAAACTTTGTTTATGACCTGACGTCTCGACAACTTCGTTTTTATCAAAGCCCTGGAAATGGTTTGAGGTTTTTGATGCCATGTATATCCCCACCGGGACTCCTCCTCTCCTTGCAAAGCCTCGATATCCGTCTAAGTACACTACGTAAGGACTTCAAAGGGGAAAACGAACTGTTCGGCCGTACCGACTAGCGAGGTTGGTGAACCACCGCGTTCCTACAGATTGTCACCCAAGGAGAATGAGATCTACGTACTGTGCAGTATCCTTAAGTATCTGGATAGTGTTAAAGGACTGCACGTAGGACAATCTTACAGCCCATGCAGTGCTACGAACGACATAAAGTCATTAGTAATTGACAAGCGCTCATTTTTGTTACTCATGGATGGATTCCTGACGGACGTCGAGAATTCTTCTAATGTCTTCCTAGCAGATATTTCTTTGCCTCGTGGCCTAATATCGTACACTTTATTTCAAACTCATTTCCATCATGTTTCTCATTCTTGCGCCACCATCCTTAATGGTGTCATCGAATGGTTACACGCTTTCAAAAACGAGGAGGACGTCAGGAGGTAAATAGAGTTTCGCCGAAACCTCATCGGGAGAACAAGAGATCCAGTACACTGACTTGATACATCTGCTGGACCCCGCAAATCATTCCTTAGACTGCTCACACCTTCATAAACCTCAGTGAAGTCTGAATCGGAGTCGTAAGCGTAGGCGTACCCCAATGGCGTTGACTAGCGTTGTGGAAATTATCCTTTGTTGTTAATTTTATAAATTGGGAATCGTCAACACTGCAAAGCTGCTCCTTTTTTCATGCGGAAATTTGCGTTCCTCTCTCTGCCGGAAATCCGGCATTCTTCCATATTTCGTGTGAAATATCTTCTTCACGGTGATACCTCAAGCGTGGGTAAATAAACCCAAGTTAATTAATTAATTAATTAATTATGGGCAGGTGATTAGTGTAGGTGCGGTTAGAGGTTCGGCTTCCTGCACGATCGATCGGAGGTTCGAATCCCCCCTAGTGCTTACCAAGCCTTTTATCCCTTCGGGGTCGATGAATTGGTAGATTCAGACTTGTCTGGGAGGATAAAAACCACTGACTTGACACATCGGCTAGCCCCCGCAGGTCATTGTATAGGCCAGTTACACGTCCTTTATTAATTTTCCATCCTTTATTAATTTTTTTTTTATATGGAACTAGAGTGATTATTAGGAGGTTGAGGAGATCCCTCAGTCTAATTAATCCCGCTCATCTTGCAGTTTTGTAATGCTTCGATGAGTAGTTTTCAGTGATTCCCATTCAAAATTCTGCCGTAGGTGGTTATCGATGCGTATGGTTTCGCATTCGTTATAAACCTTTTATTCCAACAAGCAGCTTTGCTAAATTGTCAAAGGGAATTGAATAATTCTTTATTATTTTTATTATTTATATATTATATATAAATCTTATTATTTTTTTTTCTCCATTTGCTCCTCTCGGATGAGTTCCTTGTGATTTCTTGAGATCGTAGTAGAGTGGATTTTCTTATTCTGGTCTCGAGGATGTCACGGATTTTTTCTCTTAGATCAGATGGAGGCAGATAGACATCCAGACTGTCGAGAACATTTGAGTAGAAGTCGTAGATGAATTTTCCCCTTGTATACTCCTTTGTTGTTTTCTGTTGTGTTGTTGTTTTTTGCTTTATTCGGTCTCGACGATCATTATGGACTTATGATTAGCGAAGATTTGGGATTGAGCCTAGAGCTCCAATCAATGCTGCTCTTTTTCTGATGCCTACTTTGTCGTTTTCGTTGGAAACGTTGGGATCCTGGATATGAGTTGCTTTCGGCTCTCGCGGCTCCGTGATGCCGTGTCAGCAGCAGAGTTTACGCCGCTGAACACTCGTTTCTGGTTCTCCAAGTCTTCCAAACCTTTGGCCTTTCTCGCAGTGTCCTGGAGATGATCGATGAGCCGATCATACTCTTGACTGATCTGTTCATTGTGGTGTCTTTATGGAAGCCAGGCAGCGAAAATAGGATGTGGATGTGCTGATGGCAGATGGCCCTGGGATTTTATCCTTTGAACTCACCAGAGATCTTTCTTTTTTCTTACAAAGAAAAATCCCCGTTGTGCTAATCCTGGATGGAACTTCGGAACAACCGGCGCCGTCGCTTCCGCTGAACTTCCGATTTTTTTTTTCTGAAGCGACGAGAAAAATTTCATTATGGTGTTGTCTCTATTGACAGAATTGACGACCATAGGCAAAAAATTTGAAGTTGTGAACTTTTTTGATGCATGATAAACGAGAAACGTCTCTGTCCTTGTTCGTTCCGTTGTCGTTGCCGTGGATTTCGTTATTGTTCCGGGGCGTTCGCGTTGAAGAGCACGTCAAGCATGTTATCGAGATGGCTAAGAATAGTTTTGTGGTGGCAAAGAACTCCCATAAGTCCAGATTACATCCTTCACCTTCTTTTCTTCCTTGCGCAGTCTCATAAAGAAAAACGACAGGAGTTATTGGAGCCTAAATAGATCCACATTTCGTCGCGATTGGACTCTTATTGGATGTCTTTCGGAGATATTCATGGTGAACTCAACGTGGGTCCCAACACTTCAATAAAAGTTGTTAACGAGGGTCCCATCTCTTTAATGCTTTCGTTCTTGTTTCAAAGAACATTTTTTTCATTAGAACCACATCTAAATAAGCTAGAAAGCTCTGCTTCCGTTGGTTTAAATGTTTATGTTTGTTTGTTTACCGTAAGTACAGATCGTCATTGAACTACTTATCGTTTTTTTCCGGGAACCTTAATGATCCCTACAGTCCTAGACTCCCTGATGAAGTTATCCAGTCAGTTAAGTGCTTTTACTCCGTTCCAGGTGGCTTTAAATGTAGTCATGAGTAATTTTTTTTCTTGTAGAATACATCGTAAAGTTATTTTTTCTTATAAAACTAAAAAATAATGGAAAAGCGAACGATAGCATTCAAATTCAGCAATGTTTTCCAATTTTTTTTTGTCTTTTGAACAACAATTATTAGAATACAATAATTTTTTCTTATAATAATACTGTAATAACTTTAATACTATAATAATACCAATAAATTATTCATTTTTGAAAAAAATAATGACATTTTGCACTCTGTTTTTTATTTGGATTGAATCTCATCCATCCAAATCCTTGATTGTTTTGCGGTTAAGGAATTCTTTTCCTGGCAATTTTTGACAGTCTGAAACGGTAATCCAGGAAATTTGCTACCGTTTTTAAGGGGATCTGCGCCGCTACCATTTCTATTCTGTTGAAAAAAAAAAGTTCTTTTTTTGAGAACATTTCTTTTCATTTTATGTTCTACCGTAATGCATCGTAAAAAAAAAGAAGACACGAATTGATGTTTCATGTTGCTGTTTATGCTTAGAAGCAACCGTAACCAGGACAACTGTCACAAACGTGGCCGCGACAACATCGTCATTTTGCCCGATAACAATGTTTTGTGACAAAACGTAGGCCACTCATCTTTGTGATGCCGGGATTTTTAGCTGCTGTCCTTTCATTCCTTTTGGAGGAGAAAATTTTAGTCGAACGAGCTTAAGTGCTTAATTTTCTAATTTCAAAATATGCTGCAGACCTTTGAAGGAGTCATTTTAGAGCTTTTCGAGCACTTCCATGCTTTTCTCTTCACATTTCCCCTTGAAAATGTTGAAGAATTGGTGAGGTGGGACCTTTGGCTGGTTGAAGCCGGCGAGGGTCCCACCGCGCACGTCCGCTTATTGCAGTTCCAGTCGGTTACAGGTTGCTTTGACCCGGGTGTGCGGGTCTTATTCTTTCTGAAGAACCATTGAACAATGCGTATTATTACTGGACCACCATTCGAATAATTCACTCACTTAGTACCTTGAAAAATCGAATATTCGAAATTCTTCCATTGTATTCGAATAATCGAGAAATTCGAAAAATTAGCGGAAGTATTTAGGTATAGTGAAGAGTTTTCAAGTAGACTATGTGTATTAAAATTATAAAAAAAGGATAAAGTCTCTCGTTTTAAACAATCCCTCTTAGGATGCGTCAATGAGTTCACTTTAATTCAGAATTGTTTTCGGTCTTCAGGAAAGGCTTAGTTGAGTCTGGGCAGGTTTTGAACCATTGACCGACTACGTGCAACTGCAACGAAACCTCTTACCAACTGCGCTACACCCGCATTGGATGTCTGTGTCTAAAACCAAGCAATTCTCAAATAAAACGTTCACTTTTAAAAGCAGCAACCTAAGCTACATTTATTTTAATAGTTACATGCTTAACCTTCGAGAATGTTCTGGCTTCTTCTCCTTCTGCACTTTGTGATCATTTCTCCTTGAATGATCCTTGAATGCCTGCAGGTTTTTTTTCGACATTAATGGGACCCAATTCCAACATTAGCCAGAGAATTGATCACCGTTGCGCCACTTCCACGAGAGATCTATCCGTCAAGTCATCACGCGTGTCACTCTTTGCACTGTCCGGAAGAACTCCAGCGAATAGTCTTGTTTAGCAAAAAAAGGACATCTGTTCTGCTTTCTTCAACGACGGACATTCGGCGTCCATTCCTCCTTGTTCTGGTAATCTTTTCGAAGCCACCAGAAGGTTGGTGCACTTTCGTAGGCGCTCGTGCACTCAAAAGGATACGGTAGTGCAGCTGGCGGCTGCGTTCGAGGTGGGACCCTTACTCATCTCTCCGCTCCGATTACAATTGAACGTGGGAGTCCGTTCTTCGATCGCGATCGCTGCCAAGTGCACCAGTGGGCTTCGGGTCCCTCCGTCTTACCTGCACGACTACACATGGCGCATAGTCTGGATGGCAATCCATCATAGTCATAGCGGAGGGTGGAGGCGCGCGCTGCGGTCGGTGTGCTTTGCGCCTATTATTGTTACATCGACGATGGTCAGGTGTTGGCACGTGATCCGAGAGAAGCTACGGAATTCATCCGTTTCTCGATTTCATCGCGATCAGCTGCTAAGAGCATCACCTAGAAATCTCAGCTTTGTGTTATTATAAGTGTCATGTCGTTAAATTAGTGCAAAGAACAGTTTTCTGCAGAATTCTGTGTTCTTAAGTACAAGTATAACACCTTTTCCGTAATTCCTCACCACTATTTCATCAATTTCGATCCATCAGGATTCTATTGTTTTTCGGATGGACCGCAGACATTCTGCCCCCATTATATCCCCTACATTTGCTTCTCCAACCGCTATATCAGTGTATAGGTGGTAATAGATCTCAGAGCGGATGCGACTATGCGTATAAATTGTGTGTGAGCTCACCATAAGGCAGTATTCGAAAGTTTAGCGCAAAGTCCGCAATTGCGGACCTTCTACTACTTCTACAAGTGCACAATTTCTGCGCGTGACCAAACAATTCATAAATTGGTCACATCTGCACATGTATTGTAACAAAACAATTTTCATCTACTGTGCTTTGGGTGTATTTTGTCAGTTCTTGATCACAAAATGGAATTTGGAGTAATTTTTGTGATTTTATTGAAGTCTCATAAAAATACTTCAGTTCCTTCTTCACTTGTAACTCTAGTAATTACTGAAAATAAATAAATTCAGACAATTAATTCATAAATCGCTAAAAGAAATTGTAGCGAGTAAAATAATTAGATAATATTATAATAAATAAGTAAATTATTATTTATCTTTTTTTTCGTGTTTTTTCTTGGATTTAATGTGAAAACCAAGCGGAAAAATAGCAAATTTTCAAATAAAAAAATAATGTATTGGAGACTTCTCCGAGAAAGTAAGAAAAGACTCTGTTTCAACAGATTTGGAGATCCTTGGGTTTTTTTCCGATTTTTCTGTGGATTATAATTCTGTTTTTTTTTTCGTTGACAAATATTTGGGTACTCTGAAAGGAGCGCTGAGATGCTAAGATGAAACGGGTTGAAAAGTAGGTAAACAAAATATGGTAATATCCGCTTCTTAGAAAAAATGTGGATTATATTTCTTTTTTTTTCTACGCGATTTTTCCCCGAAGAAAGGCATTACCAATGACGGGTTTCTTTCATCTTTTGATGTAAATGAATTCATCTATTCTTCTAAGAAAAGTCTGAATCCTTAATGTGTTGTCAGAGAGGATAAGGATTTTCAAGGAATCCCTAGTGCACCTAATTATATATGCAATTATAGATGAACGCTTTTGCGTGCGCTTAACTAATGTTAACTAATGAATTTGCGGCTTCAGTGATTCCCTGGAAATATTTCAGAGGTGAAGGACGTTTTTTTCTTAGAATCTCCTTTCTTTCTTTCTCGTCTTTCTTTCTTTCTTTCTTCTTAGAATTTCTTAGAAGTGTAGTTTTTCTCGATTCCTCATTTCCACAAAATCTGAGAAATTGAAAGAAGAAAACTGAAACCACGTGAGTCTCCTGCTGCTGTTTTTTTTTCAGTTTATGTACTCAAGAAAGGTGGAATCGTAACTTAATTTTTCATAATTTTTCTCTGCTAAAAAATCTCCTCTACATTTATGCACTGAAGTTTTTCCGAGCCCCAGCGAAAAGCTCCATTTAAATCACTTCGGCCTCCACAAAGTGCAAACGCACTCGTGCAATTCCTGCTCCTGAAATTCGATAGCTTCGAATTCCCGTAATTACGCCTGTCCATTTCACTCGCATTTCCTCAATTTCTCCTCAGTATCGTATTTTAAAGAAGAGAAATTCATCCTCCTATCTCTAATGAGAAATTTTCGAAGGTCACTTGTACTTGCGGCTTTGGGCGGACGTACAAAGTGTCATAGTTTGTATGAATTTTAAAAATTACTTCTATTTTGGACAACTGTTCTTATCCGCTGGTCATTTGTGAATGGATCTTTTTTTTCAAAAGGACAATCCATGACACAAATAAAATCAGGGATTAAGAAACTAATAACAAATCCTGGATTTGTCTCTAGGCAACAAAACTCATCTACGAAAAAAAAAACATCTTGCAGAAGCTGAATCCGCCAAGTCCGATGACGACCGTCACCGTTGATCCTAAGAAGATTTTCAGCATGCACTGCATGAAATTCTTCTAAAAATAATTTTCAGGCGCGTGCCATTTTTTTTTATTTCCATCTCTGCCCTGTGCAAAACTATAAAAAAACAGTATCTAGTTCCTTTTCAATTACCGTATCAAGTTTCACGGTTGCGACGCTGTGACAGTGGTTTTATCCGAGATGGAATCGTGGTCGTTTCTGCAAAATTTTAACAGCATACAGGCACTTCTTATGAAGTATTTTTATTTTTCTGGAAAAAGAATTCCTCTACAATGTTGATTCTGGAAAATTTCCGGAACTAGTCTCGCATGTATCCTTGGATGCACGCTCGCAAAACTATAACATACGCATAAAACACTAAAATAGTTGGGGCAGATTTCAAATCCCTATCAGACTCAACCACCGTTCCCCTCCATTTTTATATTATTTATTATTTGTTATATTATTTTTTATATTTTCTTAAAAAATTTTTTTCAGACTGTGTAATTGCTCCTGTAATCTGCACTTTTCTTCTTTCTTTATTTCTGAAACCAGATAATTTCTCCCTTCTTTGTCACTTCTACAACGCAATTCTGATCCCCCGTTATGTGTTTTTTCGGACCACAGTGATTTTTCTTCCAGGCGGCGGCAAAAACGAAGTGATTTTAGTTCAGGAGATTTTCTTGGGTTTAAATTCATGATTTAGGGATTTAAAACAACATTAAAGTACTTATAATAAACTTGCAATTGAGCGGACGGGGCTAAAACTGGTAAGATCTCCTTTCTGATTTAATCGATTATTAGCGTTTTTTTTTTCTGCCGTGAACATTTTCTGTTTAGAAATCACTTTAAGATATTAGTACCTGGGCATTTTTTTAAAGAGCAGAAGGCTTCAAAAATAGCAAATCGAAATCCTCAATTGTATTTTTCTAAGTAGTATCTGAACAAATTTTACACAGCAAATGTTTTCGCGTGTGAGAACATTGCGGACCGCTCACTCCACGTACCTGTAAACAGCTTGTTGACGATGATTCGACGAGGTTTACACGGTGGAAAGTCGGTGATCAGAGCGGAGCGGTTGGTGACAACAATGAACCAACCGTGAATATTTTATAGGTGCGGAGAGTTTTTGAAGAAATTCTCTTAATAGAAGTCTCTAGCCCACTTTTTTTCTTGATATACGCATGGATTTTGCATTTTTCGCTCTTTCCTTCACTGTCGGCACGTGTACGTGGTAAATTTCAGCTCTTAACGTCTTTTTTTCGATCGGAGGTTCGAATCCGCCCTAGTGCTCACCAAGCCTTTCATTCCTTCGGGGTCGATAAATTGGTACCAGACTTGTCTGGGAGGACAAAAGCACTGACTTGACACATCGGCTAACCTCTGCAAGTCATTGTAAGGCTGCACGCACGTTCATAAACCTCAAACGAAGTCTGGGTTGAAGACGAACGCTTAAGAGCGCGTCCCCATAGGGATTGATCAACGCCGTGCACTTTATCCTTTTATTAGTGTTAACCTTTTATTAGTTTGTTAGTGTTGTTGTTATTAACTTTATCCTTTATCCTTTTAACGTCTTTTTTTTTACCCGGTGACCCTAATTCACTTTTTTTCAAGAAATTACGTACATAGTAGGTGCCAAATATGTTCAACCTGCTGCGTACGCGTCGCGTCGTGTTGCGTTGCGTCGCAGCAGCGTTCTTTCTCTCTCTCTCTCTGCTTGAACCACATATGCATCCTTTTCTTTTTGTTCTGCGTCGATTATTTCTCTTCCATCATCTTCCGTTGCTCCAAATCCAGACTTACTCATAATTATTCCTCCATATCCGTATCAAATGATTGCATGGGTTCATAGCCGATCCGAAGGTGAACTTCAACAGGTGAAATTCTCAAAAATATACTTTTATTAGTCATCTATATAAACTCTATTGTTTTTTACTCAACTGGCAACCTTTCAGAAATCTTCTCAGTTGTAATTCTTAGGTTTTCTTCCACTAATGTACTTAAATCGTTATCTATCGATCAACCATCGTCATCAATGTCAGACGATCGTCCAGAGCGGGGATTGATTTTCAAAATCATTGGAATCTCTCTATTTCGAAATCCCCAAAACCACTTTTCCGAAAACTTCCCGAAAAGCAGGAACACGATCCAATTAAAAGTCCGAAATGTCTTTTTTTTGTGTCCAGTCCCAACATTTACGCTTTTCTGAAATTCGCATAGGATTACATGCTGTAAATGCCCTTCCTCGTTTTCTATTCGAAGAAAAACCCCCTAAAACACGAATCGACTTTTTTGAACTATGCTTTTGAATAAAATGATGAAAAACACTGTATTCTTTTCAGTGGAATCAAAAAATGTGTACAAAAATACCGGAGTGTAAGCACATTCCATCAAGCGCATCGCTTTCATCCAGTGAGCAAATTCAGTGCTAACTAATTGGGAATTTTCATCACAAATCTGGCTTTAGATTTTTGGAAGAGGAAAATTGCTGATGATTTCAGTCACGTTGATGAATGATGCTGTATGCTTAGAACAATCTCCATTTTTATTATTTCACTTTATTATTATTTTATTATTATTTTTTCCAATGATCAACTTCGATGCGACACAGCTCCCTCTCATCCAGATTTTTTTTCTGACTGTTTTTATCGCAATCCCAGTTCATGCTGGAAACAAATTCCTATCTGTACTCCATTTTTTTTTCGTGAATTCCACAGTTTGATACCTGTAGAAAAGCTGGTCACATACAAACGTTGCTATCGATGAGAATCCACAGACTATGAATGGATGCATGAGTCCAGTTCCATCTCAGATATCATTGTAAGATAGTAAAGAATTTTTCCTCCCCTACAATTCTCTTCTTTTTGTGGGACCCTGTGGATAAGCTGAAACAGACGTTTTGCTACTAACAACTCATTGTTTGATGAAAAACGAAAGTTTGCTGGCAACTATCACAGTTCGATTTTTCAGCTGTTTATCAACTATTCAGGATAATTGATGATAGTCTACCGAGAAACTTTTGTCATGTATTCTTTGCATGCTTCGCATTTTCATTCTTTTGTTTTCCACGACACGAATTCGTGGATTGTATCATCGTCAGAATTTTTTTTTGAAAATTTACTTTAATTTTTTTGTTGTGTTTCCCCAGGCCACCCGAGAAAAATCAAAATAGAGAATTGGTGCTGACCGTTGTTGGAATTTTTAGATCTGGTTCGCTCTATGCATTGAAAAGTGGAGAATTTATTGTCTGGTGCCTAATTCTTTACGGTTCGTCGCCAGAAACAGCTCGCAATGAAACATTATTTGGTTGTCTTTCTGTAAAATGTTTTTTTCAAAAATATTTTTGTGATATTTCTTTGTTCTTTCCATTTTTCTTATTGTTCTCAAGCATTTCAGCTATGCATTTCTCGTCATCGCTACCATTTTGTGACCCTTCAACGGAGGAGTTCTAAGAATTCGGCATTATCTACACAAAATAATTTGAAGCCCTGAAAAACTACCTCATTAGTCTTGAAGTTTTTCGAGAACATTAAGAGGTATCCGTTGAGCTTGGGATCGAATTGAATGATTATTCGATCATCTCATTCAATCGATTGAACCAACCGATTGCGAATTATTCGCAATGAAAGAAAAAAAAAACTTCTCGAAGAATTTCAAATGTAGTTCATTCATATCAAAGAAGTTGCTAATGAAATGAAAAATATGAATGTGAGCGAAACGCGTCTCCCAAATCAGCCAATCGTAGGGTTTCCGCCCCGCCCCTTTTCCTCACCAACGAGTAAGGGAACAGTAACATGATCGACGAGCATCTATGAATTGATTCATGATGATTGGAAAAGAGAATCAGCAGCAGAAAAAAAATTATAAAAATTATTGAGCTTTTCCATTATCGCTTCATCTGGGTTGAGATTGAGCTGATTCTTTTTTTCAAGGACATCGTTACGGGTTACGGTACTCGAAAGTGGGTCCCACATTTATTTCTGCTTTCTAGTCTGAAAATGATTTTACCGCATCACTTTTGCTCTTTCTCGCGTCCGAAAAATTCTTGGACGCTTAGAATTAGACACAGCGTGTTTTACACGCTACAAAAATATACCATACGGATCAGCCATTCATCATCGTGTCCAGGATTTTTTCCCCTCAACGGAGTAAGCTGCACTGCTTTGCCCTTCAGATCGATGTATCCTCATCAGATGCTTGGGAAATGGAGAAAAACTCCGACAGAGAAGACCTATCTAATGTCCGGGGCTTTTTCTACCGTATAACAATCGCAGAAAACATCGACAATTCAACATTTCTACATTGTAATATGACAGATAACAAACCGCTGACATGCGGTGGGCGGCGGCGGTGGCGATTATCCATTGTTCTCTTGTGGATAACACAAAAATTCTTCCAATAACCACACGCTCGGCATCGTGAATGCGGCTCTGTTTCGCGAAAATCCCCTCGTTCTTTTCCTACTTTTTCCGGTTGCGCCTCACACTTTCAAGCTGTCATTTCACGCAAATTTGCACAATTTCTACCAGACTTATTTTTCAGCAATGAATTTTTCAGAAAAAAAAATCGAGTTTATTTCCTTGAACACAACCTGCAAATAATTTTATGCATTTATGAGTAGAAATTTCTGAGTAGAGGATTTTTCGCGAAAACTCGTCCATCAAGAATTAAGCCGCTGTTAAAGTAATTCTAGGACCAAGAGTCAATATTTCAGCAGTAGTGTTGGATCAGAGTAATTGTAATCGATGAGAACTGGGTCCCAGATGACCCCTGTGGGCTTTTTTTCCTTATTTTCCTTCTCTTTCTCCTCAAATCCGCTTTACTAGGACCTCCGCGCTGTGTTCAGATGAGCTTTGCTTGTTTCGTAGAGCACTCACCTTCGGATTATCTGTGTGCTTTGGCTTTGGTGCTTTGTTAGGTGTGAAAAATGTACGTATTGATCCAGTCACGTTGCCTTTGACATTCTATGCACGAAAATTAAATTAGAAACATGCACCATTTGCTTTTTCGATGAAAACATCACTAATTTGTGCACTAACCGCTGTAATCGTACTGATTTCGTCCTTGCGTTCGCACAGCTGACGCGACGCGTCCGCTGTAATTCGTACCTAACTCTGACACCAAGTTGCTCTCCGTCAAACCATCACTACTGGTACGGTGGAAGTCAGTGATCATGTGGTGTAATCCCGACTAACTAGCGATTCGACGAATCAGCGCGCGCTCATGTAACGCCCATATTTGGACGAAAATGGAAAGGTGGAGAAATTTCAAAGTTCATTACCTTAACAATATAATCGTGTTCAGTTCATTTCACGGATATTAAATGGTACAGGAAAAATTACTTCCTTGTTCCATGGAAACATGTTTTTTGAACGCTCAACAAAAAAACTGTGAAAGCTCGTCAGGTTTCATCACTTGAGCGCTAAGTTTTTCCAATGTATGACAGAACGAAAACATAAGTTTCATATTTCTTTTGTATTGGGCAGCTGCGTTAAAATGTGACACTGTTACCTGATGAATGTGATTAAAAAAAGGTGCGAGAAACTCGAGAACCTAGCGGTAAACAATTTTTTCACAACATTTTCTCTTTCATATCACATCTAACGACTCAAAGCTCATAAAAACACAAAAAAAACCACAATATTATTTGCTTTTTCGAGTAGTTGCTATAGTCGCAACCAAATTTGTTCAACCGGGTAAGCGCGACGCGCGACGATGCAATGCAACGCATGCATGCATGTTCTCTGTCTCTCTGCTTGTCTCGTGTCTCTTCCTTCAATACACTTACTCGCTTGCGGGCAAGTTCAATGGTGATGATAGCTAACAAATAGCGGTTCTTTTCCAGTGTTTTCGGATAATTGCCTGGAAAATTTTTCTGGTTAACCGCTTTCCTCCTAAATGCTTTCCTCCTACGACTCTGTGCACTTCCATGTTGTACCGCACTATCCGCGATATTTTATGTGTTTGTGCGGCTGTGGTGAAAAAATAATGACTTCGCCGCGACCCGTATAAATTGTACACCCCTCATGTCAGTTGTCCACAAAATGGCCTTTGTGTTTTTCTGCCGGAGAATGCAGCAACTATGTATATTTTATTTTTGTAACCTCTATGCTGCTTGTTTTCTCTCACGTCTACGGTATGGTCGAGTCGAAACCACCTGAAGTTTGGTGCAGTTACGTAGGCGGCAGCGGTCTGCTGGTGGCGCGGTGGAGCTAGCGGCTTCGATCAAGGTGGGACCCTTGATTGCTGCAGTCGCCCTGACGAGGAAGAGTCGGTCCCAACTCGATCGCAGCCGCTACTTTTCCACTTTCGCGCCACTTTGAGCTCACTAATTTTGATCCGACTCCAGAAATTTCTCGGCTTATTTGCCAAATGTTCCATTTTATGGACAGTAAGATGCGTATAAGTCAATTATTAGCATTTTCTAGTGCTCCATAAATAAAAATGCAACATATAGTTTTTTTTTACATCTTCAATTATTTTTCTTTTCCCTACTTTTCCTATTTTTTTCTTTCTCTTCGCAGTTTAGATCTTTTTGCCGGCTGGAATCCCACACGAGAATTCTCTTCCGTTGCTCAAGTCATTTTCGCTTCACTGGACAAAATCTTTGCGGTATTACAGAAATTTTCTGCTATTTTAGTTGTAACAGGCCCCGAAAAATCTAGGCAGCGAGCAGCTGAAAAAATTTCTGCAAAATAAAAAAGAGGCGCAGAGAAAAGGGGGTGGCTGGAGGAAATTTTTACCAGATCATAAAAGTTAGGCGATTGGCGAGTTAGGCGACAAATGACATATAAAATTACTCGTTTACCGGGATGAAGAATCAAGTTCAGGTGCTAAAAGCACATTTTCAGCTAATCTCCAGGAAAACTTCGGTGCTCCGGAAGAAGTCTTATCAAGTAGGTGGATATTGTGTGTAAAATTGCGTTCCTATCTCTGTGGCCTTCACGAAAAGGTCGATCAGATCAGCTGTTGATCCTGTTGAGTCCAAGCCACTAGGTGTGGCCGCCGTTGGTGTCAGATGGTGTTGTTTATTCAACATTCGATTATTTTATCGTTTAGACAGGAGTTCTCGCTCTTCCGCCACCTGGTGGATTTTCTGTCTACCCACGACCTGATATTATTTCACAAAAAAGTATTTCCATATCTTTTTTGCAAAATCCTACTTTGCTTTTTAAGTTGGGCATAAATTTTAGCGCTCAAACCAAGGATTGATCTTCCATTTCTTCTGGATAGCATTTTTTTGGTTCCGAATTTCTACTTGGAATAGATTATTCGGGTGAATTATTCCGGTTTTTTCACTTTTGTAGTTTGGACGCCGTTTCTTTCTCGGATTTGAAACTGAAAAATTCTGAGGTAAAGTGTGTGATGGGCACTAAGCCGCTCTCCTATTTCTGGAAGTGAATAACTGAGTCAGTCGAGCTCCTAAAACCAAAGGATTAGTCTTAGAAGATCAACGCTATGTAGGCTGAAGCCGGGAGAAAAGAAGCGGAAACAGAGGTTTTCCAGAAATAAAGAGCGCGGTTGAGTCTCCTCCCACCGAAGTACATTTCTTCTGAACTTCTTGGAGTTGGACTGCAGCTATTCCTTATTTCTCGACCATAACACCACTCATTGCGTTCACACTGCCATCTCCATCGCTTTGATAGGTATCGATTTTTGAGCGGGCGGCATCTTGTCGCGCTTCGCGTCTCTTTCCTCTCGTAATCACTCCTTAAGAGAAACGATGAGCGACCAAACGCAAAGTTCACGGAGGGTGCTATACTTCTCGGGGAGTATAAACGGGCGCGGACGTCGAGTTGAAGCTAACAGCTACGAGGAGTCTGTAGCCTCTGGATTTTTGTGAAACATATTGACCTAGCTAGACCTCTGCATGACCTCTACGAGTCCTGTAGTCATTTTTCCGGAGACACAATATATAATATAAGCGCTCATACGGAAAATGAGTAACTAGAGAGGTATCATTGAGGGTTTTTCCTTTTTTTTCAAATCCTGGAATATTTTGGGACCAGATCGTTCTATTTTTTCACACATATCGACGAATAGTTTGCTTTTAATCAATTTTAATCGAAGCGAGCTTGAAAATACAACTTTCATGAAGGCGTAATTTTTTCGTAAAGCTATGTGCTCGCGTAAAATTTGAGACTTTAAACGATAAATTCAAAAAAAAAGGCGAAAAAGGTATTTTATATCTGAATCCATTCTAAATCTCAAGAACTAACATGGATTTTAGCGATTTTCCCTGTAGCTTGACACTAGCTACCGTATTTTATCTAACGCTAATGAAATTAATTAGAAATAGAAATTAGAATGAAATTCACCAAAATTTTCTTATGTGTGTCTTCCTGAGCATGTCATACGCTGCTTTCGCCTGGATTTTCCGAATTCACATCGTTGGAATTTTTTTCGTAAGTTTCTCGCGTGTCTTCGCGTTCGCACCGAATTCACAACCGCCTTTGTTTTAGCGGCTTTTGAGGATTTTTTCAACATACATAAATCAATGTGTTTGGGAATTCAGACGTGTCTTGGAGTCTCAACATAATTTATTTTTTTTTCTTTTTTAAAAATATTTTCTACTAATAATTTTTTTGTAGTAAATGGTCCATTGTAGTTAGTAGTCAATACTAACTTATTAGATTATGTTATTTTTTATTTTATTTTTTATATTTTTCTATTTCACAGTCAATAACATTTAACAAGGCTCCTGTTTTCATTATGTTGAACGATTATCGATGTACTGATCCAGGATGGTAGGAGATTTGACAAAATAAGCGTAAAGTTTTATAAATTAACCTCTGAAGACGGCAAAAGATCGGAAATTTCAGTCACACAATAAGAATTTCACCGAAAAAATCTCTAGCCCACCCTTATTGAAGATATGATCATACACGGTACTGAAAATAGTTTCTTTTACGGAGAATTTTGTTTTTTTATCTCGGCCAGGTTGCCGCCAGTAATCGATCGTTCCTTTGATCTTCCTACAATTCTTACGCGACTTAAAAAAATTCTTTAAAATCTTGAATTAATTTGCAAGCAAATATCGTTCGTCCTGTTTCGTTTCTAATTTTTCGACCCCTGGTTGTCAATGTACCGTATCCGTTTGCCTTTTTTTCAGGAAACACCGGTTATGTTATGTGTAGTGCTTTCGTCATCCTTTACACTTACATGGAGGTTCTCTTAATTTTTTCTTAACCGAATAGTGCAGATTTTACATTTCTCAAATAAAAAAAATTATTTTTTTTAAATTTAAGTTAAGTTAGTTAGTTAGTAAATTAAATTAAATTTAAAATTTAATTTAATTTTTAAATTTCCCGTACGGTAGCTCTTTTTCCTGGTCTTTTCGCTATTATCTATCTGCACTTTTCGTTAATCCTGTTGACTCAGTACCTTCCTGACATAAATTCCATCGGATTTATTGCACTTATCCATTAAATTCCTCATTTTTTTAAACGTGCAGCTGCTTATCCAAACAGATCGAAATATCCGTCGAGTCCTTTCTCACGGAAATAGTTTATTGATAATGTCCAAAAAGGCAATCTAGAATCTCGAGCGCATGGGACCCACGTGGGACACCATGAGAATAGTTTGTGGCGCCATGCAAATGGATATGCATATTTATTATTATTTCTATTTATTTTTACTTTATTTGATTTAATTATTATCACTGAAAAATGCTTATTACGTAGTTATGGTTGTCTAGGTTAGGTTAAGTTAAGGGTTAATATGTTAGCTGAACCTGACCAGGAACAGATTTCTGGAATTTGTACTCTTTTTTCCACTAGAAGTGCACTTCATTCATTTCGAATTTCATTTCATTTTTTGTGTCTCGAACCACTAAAGGGAAAATTCTGTAGATGATGCGCAGGCACTCTGTGCGACTGTAACAGCTACAGTACTTTTCGAGCGCTAAGCTTTTTTCGGGGTTCAGCCAGATGTCCCCTGAACCTCAATGAATGCCGCAAGCTTCATCAATCAAGGATATTTTTTGAAACAAATTATCTGGATGATTTATAGCGTACCTATAGTTTCGTTTTTTTTGACGAGGCCATCTCCGGATTTTCGCGAATGATCAAGGAGGAAATCCAGTCATTTAATCGGTAGCCATAATCTCGACGTCACCGAAAGTGTGATGGATGGTCTATTCGTTAACAAAAAAATTGGATAAGGATTCAATGGATTTGAGGATTTTTTTTCGGAAAAATTGTGTTATATACGAGAGTATCGAAAAATAGAGTCTATCTAGATCTTGCCACAGAACAATATAAATATCGGAGAGAACGGTAATGACATTAAAAAATTAACGAAAATGGTTACTTACTGCAATGAGAAATGAGAAAGGGTCCCACCGTCATGATGTACGGATCGGAGGTGTGGACAGCAACGTAGACGGGGATGTAGAACCATGAGTGCATGGAGAAGAAGCTGCCTAGAAGGATGCGTTACCATCTTAGTGCTGATGGTGTCCCATAACGAAGAACTTTACTCAGAAGTGGATATGGTACTGTGGCGGATGACGCGAGGAAAACATCAACATCCTGCCCCGCCCTCTAAGTGGACGCGGAAAAACCGTGTTTGCTTTTATGGTCACATTATAAGGAGAACACCGGATCGCATTGTCCGAGCTGCCTTGAGCTCCAGACCTATACTGAAAAAGACGACCTGAACGTCTAGGAACGTAAAAGAACGTTTTGGACGGAAGCGGTGAAGGAATAAACTCGACCTTCCTGATCAATGTCGCCTGTGGAAGTCACTTTAGATCCAAGGTACTTGAAACAGTCCACCTTTCCGGAAAGTTCGTACATTGTTTTGAGCACCGTAGATAAATTCACTGGCCTATCAATTCACTTGGGGTGCCCCAACTCGTTTTACTGTAATTCGTAATCGTTGAGGTTTTGGAACGCGTGTTGGCCTACACAATGACTTGGGGGGCCAGCCGATGATCAAGTCAGTGTTTTTCCTCCAGACAAATCTGGAACCAATTTATCGACTCCGGAAGGATGAAAGGTTTGGTTTGCACTAGGGCGGTTTTGGATCATCGACCGTGTGGCTACAACGGATCTACTCTAACCGCACTTTGGGCCGCACCCGCCCTGGTGAAGGAATATTTGGAGAGAAAGCGGCATAGAGAGACAGTTTAATCGAATCAGGATTCGATCAGGATAGGCTCAAATATGATCAAAGACGACGTATCTCGGCGAAGATGCGCACAAACCACTTTAGACCACAACAGTTACCCGCCGTGCAAGGGAAGCATGTCAGGGTCCCGACGCGATGGCAGCCGCCGGCTCGACCGCGCCAGTTCAAGCGCAACCGGTTACTCAATAACAGCAGGCTCCAGATCATTTTAATTCGACTATAACCGCCTGCGGCTGTATGGAGTGGGCGGATATAGGGATTCTGGTGACATCTTCATCAGTTTTACGAGCATCCAGCAGTTTCCTAACACCAGTACACTTCGAAGATCTTTGATACGATGGTTTTCTGCTTCTTATTGAAAACTTTTCTTCACATGACTGACGCTGTGATTTCTTCATTGTTTCTACATTTTTCCACTGATAGGTGTCATAATTTAATATGTTTACAAATAAAAACACTCGGGGACGTGCGGAGGCTCTGGACGACTTATCAGTCATAAGAATCAGCGCAGTTTTTGAGTCATTATTCAAGGAGAGAATATTGTGGCGCATATCTCTGAACGTCTTTTCAGTAGGCTGTATTTTTCTGCATAATAAAACCGTCTACTAGCTAATAATGAGCACCATTTCGAAGGGGAATCGGTTTTTCTCCGATGCCAGTTGGCGACGGTTTGTGCGGCATTCATTTGTTCGCCGTCACCAGCACTGGTAGATGTTGTGTTGCGAGCTTCACGCTTCCATTCTCTTCGCATTCGAAGCCAAGCGAGAATCGCTAGCTTCGAAGTATAAACGTGGCAAATTTGTAAGTGCATGCAAGCACGTATATATTGGGATTTTCTCTAACAAACACGGACTTTTCAGGGCTTTTAGCTTTTCTCATCTTCATCTTACCTCACATGGAGTAAGAAATCCTCGAAAGCGATAAATCTTTCTTTTTTCCAAATCTAAACCTTCAGATAATCTGCGACTTCTAGTTGCTATCTTTCTATCGCCTTTGTAGCGCATTTTCAGTTTTATTGTAGTTGTAGAATCGTGTAACAAACACGTCTGGATTACAATTTCACTTTTTCTCGGCTACAATATTTTTCGCTCGTCCATAAATCCCGCAATTCTTGCGATCAGCTGCTTCTCATTAGTGTCTGCACCGATTTCTTAACATAATATCATAATTCCTGAAATAATCGAATCGGCAGGTATGTTATGATGTCTAGTTAGAAATTTCAAAAGCAACGTATCATGAAATCCTCGTAGTTTGGAGACGTGATGGAAAACATGGCGGTCGAGGTGTAGATTACAAGTATGGGCGTAGCGCCGCTCAATCCCCTAGAATCGTTTGAAAAAAAAAAACAACGGTAGGATTGCTTTAATTCCTACGTTAGAACCCTACACCGCCGTACACGCTCCGATCTGGGCTCCTCGGCCTATTCATTGGTACCAGCTGGACTGGGACTAGGCTGCTGAGCAGCCCTCATTGATCGTCGACCGCTTGCACGTGGACGCGACGCGGCGGCACGAGGTTGGCGTCTGCTCTACACTAAGAACTCTATGTTCTCGATCCAAATTCTACACTACGTCAACTTTGTGACATACTGCATTAAAGCGTGAGAATTGTGTCGAAAAGAGCTTTAATTCCTTTAATTTGTAAGGAATTAGTACAAAAATATAAAAAATATGCATAAAATCGATTCTTACACTACTGGTACTTACTGCACACTTATTTCTCACTTCTACTTCTTTTCCTACGGTACTTTAGTAGTTTTTTCTTTTTTTGTGGAGGGAGGGAGGAAGAAGTAGCGGAACTACATTCAGACCAAATGACGGCACGAAAAGAACACTACACGTTCATCTCCCGACCGCGCAAAACCAGCAGCGTATTTACTCGCTTTGATTTCCAATTGTGACCAATATTTTCTTGATTATTTCTATTATTTTTTTTATATTCCAGAAAAAAAGTGAAACTCAAATATACCCCTAGCGTCACATCGCTCAGCGAAAATAGGGTAATTGAGTGTCAGGGGATAACATCAACCTGATGCCGATTAAATAAATTGATTAAAAATTCAGGAACATTTCTACTTGTAGTTTTAATGGTGATTGATTTTGAATGTTTTAATGATTGATTATGATTTGAATGATTTGAGGCGTTCTAAAGGAAAACTTTTATTTTAAGCATGTGATGAATCCGCGCTAATAAACTATTTATTTATTTATTTATCTTCCGATAAATAAAGGTTGAATTTAGGTAACCGCGACATCGACAAATCATTTGGCCAATGCACCCTTCATTGTACAGGCCCTGTACGTGCTCTCAGGTCTCAAACGGTTTCAAATCCCAGTCAAAAGCATCCCGGAGGGATTGATCGATGACAATCAGTTTATCCACTACCTTTTAATTCCTCTGAAAAATCGGTCTTCAGTCAGACCCCTCTAAGAAGATCGGATTCAGATTTTCCTTAAGGCCTTAATTTAACGGCGAATAGAAATGATGGAACTTTGTAAATCAGATGAAATTTGATACGGTTAAGCCAACTGTTGCGACTATCACTCTCTTCTCACACGTTCGGAGGAACAATTTTTATGGAATTTTTCACTTTTTCCCGCAATTTTTTGCTGATTACAGCGGCAGCGGCCACCATCAAAGTATTCTCGTAAACAAAAGTATGCAAAGACCACCTCGTCGCTGGAAAAGAAGTGCTGTGATTACAATAACTTGCGGATCGAATCTCGTCTTCCCGAAGAAAAAATCTCAGATAGATTTTCTTAATTTTGTCAAGGAAAAAAACGTCTTAAAGAGTAAAAAATACCTTATTCTCTAACCGTAGATTTTTAATTTTAAAAGATGAATGGAGAGCAGTGAAAGGGGCAAGTGAACTATGAGAAATAATTGTAGAGTGAAAAAAAACATTTTCTACTTCTTTTGCTTCATTATCTTCTAATTATTTCGATTTCGTTAATACAATTACCGTTTCCATACGCAACACTTTTGTGCCCTGAGATTTTGGATCGATTTAATATTTTCCGATTAAAATTCCCCGTTTACCGTTGATTTATTCGTAACCGATCATAGTGTTTTGGAGCGCGAAACAAGTCGAGGGTTCATCGATTCGGTGGAGCTTTGCAGAATCATTGAAGCATGAATGAATAAATGAATGAATAAGTGGATGAACGAATGAATGAATGGATGAGTGATGATGAACGACCGAATTAATTAATGAATGAATGAATGAATGAATGAATGAATGAATGAATGAATGAATTAGTGAATGAATGAGCGAGTTTATGAATGAATGAATAACTGAATGAATGAATCAATCAATGATTACTGGCGTACGGCTTACGCTGAATGTTACCAGTTAGACGAATAGCTCAAAACTACGTCCGCAAGAAAACTGTAATGTGATGAAATGAAATAGGGAGAAAGTGAATAGTAAAGGTTTTTTTTTATTTTTTGAAAACAAAAAAAATAAATGTGAGCCTAAAAAAATTGTGAATTTATGAGTTTGTGAATTTCAAAAAGTCGTGCTTTTGCGGCAAATAAAATAACAATTTTTATTCAAGTATTGAACACATTTCACGTATTTTAAAGGTTAATGGTGACAGAAAAAAGGCATAATACAAGAGTGATACGCAGAATTCAATAAAATCTATGTTCGTTGGGAAAAGTGGCGATAAGATTCCTAGGAGAACAAAAATTTTTAGTTTATTCAACGAGCGAAAAAATGTCACACACTCCAACTAACGAACAAAATATTCTTTAAAGGCATCACCCCACGAATCTGAGGTGGTGCAGATTTCAGGTGGAGTATTCGTATACAGGATGGGAGACTACGGAGAGGGGGGTGATTCCGTCCATTTCTTCCTAATTGCCGTAAAAAACGGCCCGGAAGAAGCGGCGCCGCACAAGACTGGCGCGCTCCAATCGAACCTCTTGTACAAAATGGTGCGCCAAAATGAATGAAGCCGTATCCTCCGGGCCGTTTTTTACGGCAACTAGGAAGAAATGGACGGAATCACCTCCCTCTCCGTAGTCTCCCATCCTGTATACGAATACTCCACCTGAAATCTGCACCACCTCAGATTCGTGTGGTGATGCCTTTAAATTCCCAATGAGGTTTTTTAGAGGCAGTGTGCCACAAAATTGATGATGTTTACATCCCGCCACAAGTAGGCAAGGATGTATTTCGCGAATATGTTTCTTATTACAATTAATTCGTGAGAATCCAGAAAAAAGCGTCTGAAACAGTTGCATTGATTGCACCTGCGTTCCATTAGGAGCAAAACTTGCTACGGGTACCGCGTTTCGGACGATACAACTTACTACGGGCACCAAAACGATGGATATTTCAGTTTCGAATTTTTTTTATTTTAAGTTTGTTTTCGATATCACGCAGTCATACGAACTCGCTCCAAAGAACAATTGTGTTCATATAGAATTCTTTTGAAAAAAAAAACTCTATATGTCCTTGTTTATGGGTCCAAGGATTTCTGGAAGGTTGTATAGGAATAGGAGAAATAGTAAAAAGATTTTTTTTTCACCTTTAATATAAATATAAATATATATATGTATAACCTCCTCTTCAACAATTTTTTTGCTCTTTATAGGACTAAGGTATGAAAGCTTTATCCGTAGAGCCTTTGCTTATGCTACATTTTACGGATAAAGTATTGTTATAGAGTGAGATTATTATAGAAAAATTTCTCTTCTGTTTCACTTTTTCCTCTTTTTTTTTATTCTGCTTCGTTTCTTAGTTTACTTTTTTTTCTTACCTTTCTTACCGTTCTATGAAAGTCTGGATCATCGCCTTCTACGATTTTGATGACGATGATGTCTTCTCCCTCATTTGATGGTTGATGTTTTCCTCTTCCTCCTCCTTTATTCGTTATTTCTGTGGTCTTAATTTTCAAATATATGTACTAGACAACTTCGTTTTTTTTTGTCTCCTGAAAACCATCCATTCAAAAATACATGGAAATTCGTCGTTTTTCTTCAAAACTTTCTCCTTCTTCAAAACTAACTTCAATTCCATGCCATTCATTTTTCCCTACATGTCTCGTTCATACTCTCAAGTCTAGTGCTGGTGGATATTTTATACTACGTCCACATGCGACGGCTGCCCACTGTCTGTGGTCATTTATCAGCGTAGCATTTCTCACGTGAACAATTGTCGTTGAGCTTTGATATCTTCAGGATTCAAGCACGGATTCGCGATTTTTCCATCTCTCTTTCTCTCACAAATAGCCACGACTCGTTCTTTTTTCAGCATCATCCTAGCTCCGAGAACTTTCAGTTCACCTTTAATCCACGGCTCGAAACCGATTTTAAATTTTTATCTGAAGTAAAATTTCAGATAGAACTTAGTTGAGTTATCAGTAAATTTTTTAATTTTTATTTGCCATTGTAATTTCTAATTATTTCATTCGATAGGATTTTTCAAAAATTACGCTTTTCTTTTCTTTTTTTTCGATATTCAGATTTGTCCGATATTTCTTGCCTCTATTCAGTATCGATGCGTTGTATAACAGTACTTTCTCCATGAAAAACAATATTTTATTCGATTCCAGAAAATGGACTTCGATCCTAACAGCGAGAAATGGGAATGCTGTTGCTGTACGCTACCGTCTGGCCTACAAATCCTTGCCGCTAGCGAAATGTTGATCGCGACAATAATTGCCGCAATTGCCACTCATCATGTGGCTAGGGACACTGAGGTGACGGACTTTAAACTCAATAAATTTCCGGAAACTATGGATAAATAGTAGAAAAGCATAGAATCTTCAGAAGGATCTCAGTCTACCAAGTAGAATAAATTTAAAAAAATCCTTGAGGACTCGCAAAACTTCGCTACCGTTACCAGTTTAATAGTGCTGATAACGGCAACAAACATTTTTTTTTTAAAAAAAACTAGCTAAGTCCTTCAAGCGAGAACTGTTCCTCATCCTTGCTTCACAAGAAAAAAGCTTGAGAAGTGGCTTTTACAGCTCAGTTATAGGAACTGTGGAACCTGAAGTTTACACCTAGAATCCTATCCTCGTTCCCGTAGGTAAACATGAGAACATCTCAATTTACGCGCTTGGTATTCTTTTACGAATAACATCGCTAATCGGGGATCAGTTCTCGTAGAACCTTTAATCGATCCTGCTCCATCAGTTCAATTGTAATTTGACGCAGAAAAGTAAATTTTCATCTGTAAATTATAGATCAAACGTTTTTATGCTTTAAACTCATGAAAAACTGCAGAAACTCGTCACCTATAGTACACTTACAAAGGTATTTCCGTAGTTTCCAAAAAAATTCAGAGATTCTAGAAAATATAGGATTTATTGCAATTTTATGGCATCATATGAAAGCAAACAATAGAGGAGATCTCCCATGTTGTTAACAACATTCATCTCTAAATAAGCACAAATATAAATTTATACAGTTCTTATAAAAACCAAATAAAAAACATTTTTAAAGTGATAGTGATTTTTTGACAGTTGGTTAACACCCGCTCCACCGCCGCTGCGTCGGCGTTTCAGCAATTTTAAGGATTTTTACGTTTTTTTTTGGAATTCTAACCCCTTCGGGGACTGGGTAACTCCCATTTCGAACCGTTTCGATACGGTACTAGAAAACCAATCACCTGGATTACTGTACTTCTGCCATTAGCGGTAACGTATAGGGTCTGCTAAGCTAGAAAGAACCAATCACCTGGATTACTGTAGATTTCTGGGTTCACCTACGATTCACTAACAGTTGGATCCCCAGATATGCCATTACCATTCGTGCAGTTTCAAAAAATACATAAGGAGGACAAATAAAGTAGAAAATATCTAATATTTCACAGTGCAATTAGATAAAGTACAAATATTTCGTTGTAAATTTCTCAGAAGTTACCGGGAAGATGAAATTTTCTCAGCTGAATTAAAAATGGCAACATAACATCATCTCGACCGGCTGATTCTGTTCTAAGTCGATTGTTTTCGTTTCGTCTGTTGTTGCGCGCGTGGTTTTGACGACGCGGATGTGTTTCTGAAAATCAATAATTGATTGGAACCTAATAATATCGGTAGCACTTTCAAACAAAAAAAAAAGAATTAAAAAAAAGAAAAAAATTGTTAAAAAAGGATTTTTTATCTAGAAATTTGAAGTTGGAAGTTCGATAGTTAGTTGTAAAAGGAACTTATGCTATCGTTCAATGTGATGGTGATTTTTTGTTTTCACTTTTCTTCTCGGGATATTTCTTAAGGAAGAATTTTCGTATCGGCCGAAGTCTCAACGTGATGAAATGAATTAGCGCTCTAATTCAACTGATCCGTAAAAAAAAATTGAAGAATCCTCCTAAGAAAACTATCCAAATTTTCAATTTTTCTTCCCTCCAAGAAAGGCGGTCTGAGATTTGTTTTTTTTTATAGTAAACATGATTGTTTACATCTTATTACCACATCATTCTTGAGTTACATAGCAATAATTAACACATGAATGATTTTCTATACGATTTTAATTCTTAAATGAACCTATAGGACGTTAACCTTACTAACCTAACAATTTACTTCTCTTACATTTTTTATTAAATTTGTTCTACCTCACTGAAGAGGGTGGTTGTAAATTGAAATACCTGTTCTGTTTTCATCTTTCGTTAGTTTCGGTTCATTTACAAAACAAAAACTAAGCGATTTTTTCTATTTTTTTTTAATTGAAACTAGTAATTTGTGCTCCGTATTTACATCACTTGAAGCAATCAATTTAGATTTTGGATTTCCAGGACAATTCAATTTAGAACGAATTGTTTACGCCTGATCTCAACTCAAAATCTCTAGTGGTATTCGCTTGAGTGAAAAAAAACCACTTCTAATCTAAAAATTCACAACTGCTACAGATGGAAATTCCCCTTTTGCGTTTGAGACTGAATCGTTTGAGTAATTTACAGAAAAATCTGGAAATAAATAACTTCAAATAGTTCCTTTCTTAAACTACTCCAAAAAAGGTTATAAAATAAACTTAACGTCATGGTCTACTGTTAAAAAGCCGCTTTTTATCATATTCATTTTTATTTTTATATTATTCATATATATATATATATTTATTTATTTATTTATTTATAATTAATTATAATCTAATAATCTAAATATAATCATTTATTTATAATTTAAATGAGTTATAAAATAAATACAAAAATTTATAATATTTATAAGCACTTACGTTGTGCTGTTACGCCTCTTCGGGTGATAGGAGTGACGACGTTGAGGTGGTGGACGACTCGTCTGTAGATGAACAGCAAAAATCAGATGTAACATCTCCCGAACTCCAGGAGGATTCAGGAATCTGTCTCGCGTAACTGCAAATTCCATCCATTTATATGTGGCCGGTGATGAACAGATGCACTCTCGTGGAATGTGCGCCCGAAAAATCCATCCGGCTGCGGCCAGACGACAGTTGTCCCGCCGCTTCTTGTTTTTAGGTCATAATATTTCCTAAGTACAACATTTGTGGTTGTGGACAGTTGTTAGAGGAAGTATAGTGATTCTTTTTTTAGAATATCAGGAAATACAGAAAAAAAATGTTGGGGAAATGTCAGAGAAATTGGAAAAAAAGAGGAAGTAAATACTAGTAAATGAGGAAAATTTCAGGGAAATGTCAGGAAAATTGTGAAAAAAGTTGCTATGACTATGAACCAGCACGTACTAGTACGGTGGTGAGGTGTATGTGTAAAAATTGCTACCGTATACTCCAACGTGTTGCGACGAGAGTGTCGGAATCGTGCTGCGAGTGAATTCCACTTCATTTCATGGCAGGGATCGGATTTTACTGTCACTTACAGCACACAAAAGAAACGACAAAAATCAGTGTAAAGGATAAATTGTTTGACGATGACTTTTTTCTGGATGCACCAACACTTAACGACTTTAACGACACATTGAGGACAGCGCGTTTTTTTTTTCTTTGCATTTCTGGTCTCAGTCGATTTTTACGAGCTATTTTTAAACAATAAAATAATTGTAAAAATAGTAGTTAGCCCAAAAAATACAACAATCTTTTTTTAAGTTAGGAGATCATTAGAAATGACCGTTGAAATCTGTCCGGATCACCCGCATGAACTGCATTGCCCCTCGCTAAAACTCACCGCTGAGCCGAGCAGGTCCTAGAAGGGTTAATCCAGAATTGAAGAGGAGGTTAATGAATCCGTATACGTTCTATACCTTCGGATTTCGGTTACCATCCACTGTGTCACATCAGTTTTCTTTTCCAGTGTAAAAAAAATTACGGTACGAATTTGATTGATCCTGAAAAGATGAACGGCTTGATTGCTCTCAGGCAGTGAAGAGAGCTATCAATAGCGCAGATGTAATGCTCACCGCTCATCAGTGCAGCCCTTTGGCCAGAAATAACGATGTGATGTAGAGTTTTTTTTTAGAAAAGTGAATAAATTGGAATACTTTGTCAATTAGAAGTTGTTGGTTAAGAAAATAGATAATAAATAAAAAACAATGAGAATAAAAAATATTTTTTAAAATGTTGGGGAATAAGAAACATTAGAGCTCAATTGATGCACGAAATTCCCGTGATTTGACTCTTTCCGTAGGTGTAAATGGACTTTTTAACTTTTTATGAAAATCGTGATACAAATGTGTATCACCACATAGTGATACACACTTAAATGTGATCTACCAAAGTAAGGATACGGTTGCAGAGTATTTATGAAGATTTCCGTTACGTCTGCCCGGTCAACGGTTCGACACTTCGCAAGCTTCTCATTCCTACGTCGTCGATGGGTTGATAATGGATTGATCTGAGAGGAGAGATATGGGTCCTTACTTGATAGATAGGTCTGGGTCCCACTAGCCATTGTATAGGTCACCTACGTGACCCACTATCACGAAACTTCTAAGATTGTGAATCGAAGCGTGACGCAACCAGAGCGGATCCATTGATTCGACGAATTAAAGACAGCGTATCTCGAAGCTGACGATTTCGGAGTTTCTATGGACAAATATAGAATTCGGAATATAAACTGTGATCGTGGCCTCGATCACTCCCCTCTGATGGTGCTGAAAACGGCGTGGGAAACGCCATTTGTTCCTACAAGGTACGCGAGAACGCGCAGTGCTCGTGCACGCGCCGCGTCCACGTGCAAGCGGACAAAAATCAATGGAGTCACTTCAACAGACTGTTCAAGTAAGACCAATGAATAAGCTACTGAGAAGATTGGAGCTAGTCAAGGGGCACGTTCTAAGGTACCTCGTAGGAACAAATGCCGTTCTCACGATATTTTTCGAGACGATTATTAAGAATTAAGCGAGGCCATGTTCATACTCGTAATCTACACCTCAAATCGCTATATTTGCCCGCAAAGATCCCAATATCGTCAGTTTCGTGACACGCTGCCTCTGACTTCAAGCGATTCCATCTTGATCTTTTATCAAAGTAGGATACTGTACCGTAGACATCACCTGTAATCTTTACCCTCGTCTAGAAGTAAAAAGACTCACACTTTACACTCAAACAGGACAATTTTTCCCCGTAAAACTTTTTTCTCGTATTATCAAGCCACAAGTGGACGTTAAGCAATTACAACGACGGTTTGAGCAACAACTGTCACGTTTTTCTTATCCGTTGTATTTTCTTATGCCTGAAAAAAACGAACAGGAAGGCTTCACTCAAAAATTCGGGAAAAAGCCATTATTACTCGCTATTTTCTTTTTGTTCATGCGGTAACTTACCGAGAAATCTTGTGGAAAGACCTACCTTCTTTTCATTACCACCAAATTTTTTTTGTATTTTTACGTCGAAATTCCAGAGCCCTACCTACTTCGAGGTGTGCCTCATCTCGATGATGATTCTCATGGCAGTAACTTCAACGATGCTAATCGTTGGGATCCACAGACACGATACCAGACTCATCTATCCAACATTAATCGCCCGAGTTCTCCTCATTATTTTTGTACAGGTTTGTTTTGTTCGTTTTTCTGTTCTAAAGTATCTCTTTAGCGTCATTTTTCGCAAAAAAAAATTATTACTAAGCCTTCAGTTTAACTCCTATGTATACGGTAACCAGTAAAGTAAAAAAAAAACGAACAGGAAAGTATACGGTAACCAGTAAAGTAAAAAAAAAACGAACAGGTTTATGTAGATAGGTGTTCCTACGCGGAAAATTGGTGTTTTCTTATGGATATATGGAATTATAATCCTTTCAGATAGGATAGCCCGTCAAATTTTCGAGAAAAATTGGTACCCATTACTCAGCCCATGGACCGTTTGATCACATACAATATTTCTAAATTCTTTAAGTGTAAATATCTGGGGCGTTAAAAAAACCCTTAATATGTTAAATGATTGTTGAATTGAAAAGTTAAATGTTAAATGTTGAATTGAAAAGTTCTGAGCGTTTTTTTCCGCATTATTTTGACGAGGAAATTAACAGAGATGGAACTAATCGATTTAGATCAAATATGTGCTGTTTTTTCGATAACTTTTGTTCATTTTGATGATAATTTTATAACTCTGCAATTGAGGAAGTTCTCGTCTTTATTGGCAAAAAAAATTGATACTCATTCACATTATTTTCCCAAGCGTCTCTTGACGCGAGTTTTGTATCGTCAAGAAAATTCTGGAAATGTTTGAAAAGGTGATAGTCGCTGGGTGTCAGGTTAGGATTATACGACGGACGGGTGCGATAGAACCATCCATCCAAGCTTTCGGAGCTTCTGACGCTATCGTTATCTTGATGGCATACGAATCCTTTTTTTTTCTTGCTCAGTTCTGGCCGCTTCTGGTCGATCGCCGGTCTGTCCTTGACAGTAGAGGTCCGAGAAGAGTTTTTGGCCCGTTGGGAGAAGCTTACAGAGGACCATTCCCATTCCAATCTCACCAAACACAAGGCAAAACCTTCTTGGCCGTTAATCCGGGCTCGGCAATCGTTCCGGCCGTCGCACCGCGATTGGGCCACGATTTTTTTTTCAATTTTTGTATTGTAATCTCAAAATCGCCGTACGCTATGACCCGATGTGATTTTTACGTCGTCAGATCTGCCTCAATAAAGACATCAAGCGAAAACGCTCATGTTTTACTTCATCCAATATTAAGGAGAGAGACGTTAGATAAAGTAATTAAGATTTCTATGATAAAGGATAAAGGATAAAGTTTCTGGCGTTAATCAATCCACTTGGGATGCGCCCCACGCTTCAGAATCTTGAGGTTTAGAACGTGTATCTGACCTTACAATGATTGGGTGGCTAGGATGTGCCAAGTCAGTGTTTTTATCCCCAGACAAGTCTGGACATTTAGGATGAATTAGCACTAATTAAGATTCTCTCCAGTTTCTATGATACATAAAATAAGTGGTCCATACAATTGGAATTGTCACATATGTACGTAAATCCACAACAAACCCCAGCCGTTACCCAAAATCCCTACATTACAGGTGTTTGGAGTCTCAACGGTTGTCGCTCCACAACATGTAAATTCAAGATGGGATAAAAAATCGAAAGAAGAAGAAGAAGTAAGTCTGAGGATTCGAAAATTATCGGCATTAGTCAATATCAATCAATTTAAAATTTATTTTTATTTATTTTTATTATATTGTATTGTTTATTTATTTATTATTTAATTTATTATTAATCAATTATTTGTTTATTTAATTTATTTTTATTTTTAAAAGAAATTAGTTATTATCATTTTGTTGAAGTAAGGGTTCGCTTACAGTCGGGTGAAAACCACTTGCAGCCTAGTGCAATTACAAAGGTGCTTGGAGTTTGCGCAATGGGACCCTTTCTCATCAGCGCAGTGGAACTACTAGGGGGTCCCACCGAATTCGATTCGAACTGCTTGTGCAATTACACCGTGGTTCAATTCATCTTCACCTACGATTCTAGCTCTTTTTCCCCTTGGCCTTTTAAACAACGTGTTTCTTCCAAGCACATTCCACTTTTTTAATTCTGTCGGAGATCTTTTCTGGAAACGTTAGCGTTGGTCTTTAGCGTTCTCCTCGCGGCATATGACCATACGAAACGAACATGTGGCATGCTCCAGAAACACTCACCTGGTCAGGATCTTTCCTGGCCCTTTTTTATGTATGGTCGGAGGGAGTCTCGAAGAAACTTTAGTGAATGAAACCGCAGAAGTTAAACTTTGATCACTGACTTCCTAAGAACTTTGGAAGTTTCATGTTCGACCTAACTCAAGTAATGTCGGAGGACTCTGCTAGGGGACTGAACAGGAATTTATCCTTGGTTAAAGGAAGCATACCACGAAACTGACCATATTAGGGCTTCTGTGGGCAAATATAAAGTTGGCGGTGTAGATTAGAAGTATAAGCATGGCCCCGCTCAGTTCCGTTCAATCTTTTCGAAGAATGGCGTGGGAACCGAATTAAACCCTACGAGTAACCGCGCCACGTCCTTGTACACACTCCGATTCTCTCAATCTCAATCCATTCAATGGTTTTACTTGAATAACTTGCTGAAGAGATCTCATTGATGCTGGACCGATCGCTCGTGGACATCACACGTAAGGTATAAGGATGATGCGTTCTAAAGTATCTCGTAGGAACTAATGCTAATTCCCATGGTATTTTTTGAGGGGAAATTGAGCGTGACCACCGTTGCCGCTCGTCCTAGATTATAGCTCGTAGACTTTGTTCGTCAATCGAAGTCATTTGCTTGTCAACTGGCGGTGTAGCCTTAAATCGTTAGAGTAGAGAACCTTCTAGAAGTTCCTCATGTCCACCAAATACTGTAACTTTTGTATTAAGTACCTAGTCTAGATATCACAAGTTTTTTTTTTCATTTTTTGGGGCAGGATTTCTTAATATTATTATTAAACTCATGCTCTGCACCGCTTCAGTGAATAAGTGGTTAAGGATAATCACTTTTCATCGCTTTGTATATCTCGTCTGAAGTTCTTTTCTGTAAACGACAGGATGTTTAGTAGGTAAATCCCGTCTAGTTCCTAACTTTCCAGACCCTGACGGAAGCGAGTACACGGACTTTGCGCCTCAGTAAAAAGATCCAACTCTTAACCGTACTTAATTTGCTATTCAGACTTTTAAATTCAGAAAAATTTGAAGTTAAGCAATTTAATTTAAATTTTAAAATCAGAAATATTGCAGGATGAGAAAGAACCGAACGTAGCACTACGATTAGTAATGCTCGTCTTCGCGATGTTAGTTATTACTGTACTCGTGTTCTACTGTATCTATTTGGTGGTACGGTGCTTACAATATCAGAAATCCTATTGTCGAATGAAGGAACGTAGAGCATCGTTGATTCATGCCAGTATGATCGGTAAGTGAAGGGAATCAAAACATAGGGGGTGCTTAAAGATTTTAAAGTTGACTACCAGTAATTTCAAAACTTTTTCCAGATCCTGATGCCGGTTCCCGTAGAGCATCATCTCTACCCGGTCTTCCGTAGCGCGCAGAAATTATCCATCTATCCATCAAGCAGATAGTCGAAGACAATAATTGTCACCCTATCTATCACATATTTTCTTTTTTGCAGCAGATGTTCTCACCTTTCTGGATCTGGCTTTAATCCATGACCGCTTTGTTTTTGAACCTTTAAGTGATTGCGATATTAGCTGACCACGGAGCCATTTTCGAGTGCTTCGCCGGCTCTGACTGGCCACAAATCCTACCACTGAACGCTCTAAGATTCACCGCTTTATTCAAATAGTGTCTCTCCCAAAACCATCATTTCCTGGTGAAATGTGAAGCACTGGATTGATTGCATAAGTTCTTCGGGGAATTTTTTTAATGGAAAAATTGTGAAAAAAGTTACAAAGTCACCCCGTGGTGCTCGCTCTTGGAAAATACACATTATTATAACTCATGATTTTGGTCTACAAGAAAAAAAAAGTAGTTCTGTCTTCTCCCAACGAACTTCTTGTTCGTATCTGAATCTACGATCGATTAGTTCCATTACTATTCCTTTGTATTTCCACGCAGTTATTTACTGCAATCACTACAAGGAGATAATAATTATGGTAACAAAAGGAAAAATTCCAAAGAACTTATGCATTTACCGAATAATTGCAGGTGACACTATGTTATCCTCTCATTGTAATGCCTACTTCTTTTTGATTTCTTTGTGCCTTGCTCTGAATCGTGATAAAATGCTCTTTTACAACTGTATATGTAAATGTGTTGAAGTAGGTCAAGAAGACCGATAAGAAGAATCAATAAACATTTTTGGTTGAACTGTTAGATTTTGTAGGCTGTAGGTATTTCACTCTGCCGGATGATAACCCAGCGCGTACCTTTACGTATCTTCAGGATCTACGGGTTTTTAAAACAGCTATCAGCTTACTGAATTGTGAAACCAACGAAAAGCTGACGGACGGTGACAGTTAGTTTAAAACTGACTGTTATAAACAATGTTCTGTTATTAAGTAGCTACAAAAACTTATTAGAATCAAATTTGTGACTCTACTCAAACCTAAGAGACGGTAAACGGATTCAGCTTAATTCAGATACACTATCTGCGTATAAAGGTGGGTGTAGCGCAGTCGGTTAGGGGTCGGTAAGCCAGCCACACGGTCGATGCTTCAAAACCACCCTAGTGCCAACCATGCCACCTTTCATCCATCCAGAGTCAATAGGGTTGGTACCAGACTTGTCTGGGGAGATAAAAACACTGACTTGATACATCGCCTGGCCCCCGTAAGTCAGTGTATGGGCCAACACGCATTGCAAAAACCTCAACGATCACGAACTACCTTAAAACGGGTTGGCGCATCAAAAATATGGATTGATACGCCAGTGACTTTATCCTTTCGACTTTTTATGTATGTATATCGCATTTACTTGCACAACTTCACTAACTCAAAATTAAACCAGCATCGCAATAGTTAGAGATCAGTGAGTCGCCGGCACTATCACATCATATGAACGACTAGATCGTTTCGTGCACAAGGGAATAGAAATACTCGCAATTCAAGAGATCAGAAATCATTGTGGTTGCCACCATTCCTGGGAAATCATGTGAACGGCAACCACATTGCATGTGTTGTCGTTCCAAAAACTAGGTACACCATGAGATATAGATAGAGTAGAAATTCTGGGAGTCCTCGACGACAGAAATATGTGAAAAATGGAAGTGGCTGCGGTACGAAAAGATCTGACAGACGTACCTGAAACAATATCCAGTTAGGTGCTGCAATGTCATCCTATTCATTTTCTGGCACGTCACCCACATCGCAGTGCGCACGGAACGCTGTGAAACGTTCGTGAAGCGCCAGAAAACGTATATGAAAAAAGGATTTGCAAATGTTAAAGGCACGTATGAAATGCGATTATCTGGGTCAAATCAAAGTAAGTCACAAGCTCATTAACTCCAACTTGATTGCACCTCAATCTACCACTTCACTATATGTTGAATTATTAGGCGAAGAATTTGTTGTTAAGTTCCATAATTTTTGGAGTCCTCGATTTTTTTTTCGGTTTTTGGATTTTGAGAGAATTCTGTGGCGATACTGCTTAAGGTTGAAGAATTAGACGCGAAGGTTTGATACCTGTGGTGTCACTTTAGATATCCATCGGGCAAGCACTAGATAAGGAAAGGGAGAACTAGAAAAGAGCATCCTTGTCAGGATCTGGAATACAAGAATATGTTAAGCACGGGAAGGAATTAGAAACAAACCAACCTCTGCATTATACACTAATAGTGCACCTAGAGCCATGAAAATCGCATGAAGAGTGTATGGCACGTGGTCACCATTGTCGGCCAAGAGATGCAACAAACTACTGTAATTCTTAGGTTTTAATTGTGATTGCTTCATGATTGTACACTTGTTGTTGTTCTTATTGTTATTGCAACTATGTTGTAGTAAAAATTGTTCCACTACTGACCTTAGATTATTGTTGACTTTTAATACTGGTATTGTTGCTTGCACTATTGTTAGATTCATTCAATACTTTAATTTCAGAATTTTAAAGAAAGTCATCCTTTTTATTTCTCGCTATTTTCGTTATCAGTTCATGAAGCGCATGGGCAGTGTCCAAAGATGAGTTTTTCGGTCACAAAAGTTAAAAAAAAAGATAGGTAAGGTGGCTTAGAAGTGTTCCTGCTAGTGGAACCCTTCGATGTTTTTTGAAGTTAATATGAGATGTCGGTGCAAGACATGTGATTCAAAATTAATGTGGTGTTTTGCAGCCGCAACTGCTATTTTTAGTGAAAAGTACCCATAATTTCGCCACAATCACTCTAAACGTACCACACAAGCGACAAATGATGAAACCATGGGTAGAACGAAAAATGGTACAGAAATGATAACATATGCAAAAATACGCATAGAAATAACAAGTTACAACTATGTGCATTTGAATTATTTTGAAGGGTAACCTTGAAAACCTCTAAAACAGGAAGCGCAAACAAACCTCTTTGATCGTGCGCGATAAAATGTTTGATGTGCTCCAAATACAACCAGATAAAAAGCGGGCGCAGCCATTAGGAAGCATGGTATTTTACGTAGTTGCCAGTACCCAAATAACGATACATGCCAGTATTTGGATTGGACAGATGCGTAGAATGGTGGAAAGATTGAAGATGTCACGCTGAAACAACAAGTACCGCTTACAACGTAAACGTAAGTCTGTATTTTAACTCGTGCATAGCAGATTCATACTTACTTGCACCAATCAATCACATCTGTTCTTCCAACCGTAACCAGCTTGTGATCAGCTGCAAAATGCTGTAGTGTAGTTGGTACATTGTTAATCGACGCTGAAATAGTTTCGTTTATTTGATACCCGGGGATTTTCCATGACTATTGACCCAAAACCGTGTTTCACCCGAATTTCTCTGGAGAAACCATAACAAAATGCACCGACGGCGCTTAGTATAGATCGTCAGCGGACAAAATTGACGCAGAAAAAACTCCAAAAATTACATCACGGTTATTTCTACTTACACTGCGAGCAAAAAGCGATTTGTTGACGACGGCCATGGACAAAGATAGGCAACGAAATGGAAAACACAGCCAATACCAAACGTAGGATGAAAACTCCTGCCTGAAAAATCTTCTCAGATGGAAAGAGATTCTTCAGCAGAAGATTTCCTCACTTACTTTAGTGATGATCTCTGTGAAAGGCCTTTTGAAAACCACACAACGTTGCCGTGGGTTTTCCGGATCTGTACTGAGGAGGAACTCAGTGAAGCAAAAGAAACCCACGTAGCCAAGATTGATAAGACCATTTGATCTGGAATAAGGATGTAGGTCTACAAAGAAACATTAGACACATAAGTAACGCATTGACTCCAGTATTTAAGTATGGAAGTGTATTATGCGAAGCTGTTCTTCTTTATTTAAAACAAGGCACACAAAATAAAATTCCTCACCTTGTAGCATAAGCAAGGCCAAAACAAAGCAACGACCCAAGATAACGGGTGGAAAATGGCTGACTGTCTTCGAGAAGCAACCAGATCCCGGTGAATGTCAACAGACAATAAAGCTAAATGAAAAAAGTAATAATCAACCAATGAGCTCCGATGAAATTCTTTTGCTTAAACGATATATGCATTTTATAAAGGTGGAGAAGAGCTATGAACGACGTACCGATTCTGTATAAGCTGCTGAGAAGAAAATAGTGGCCGGGTTCGCAGAAAACAAAAGCACCGCAATAATGGATTGTTTCACTGAACGCGATACAATTCGTACTATTTGGTACAATACAGCTGCCGCTGCGACGAAACAAGCCTGGAACGAAACAAAAAACCATTTAAACGGGATGAAAAGAGGTGTTATATCCCTTATCTCACCAAATTTAGCGCCACGGCTGATACGAGCAAAGCTGACGACACATGCAGGACTCCAAAATGCACAAACGGTGTTGCCCATGCCATTGAAAGAATTCTAAACAGGTAAACATGTCCTCCATCATTCTAATTTGTCATTAAACTTTTCAAATGAATGCTAGTGGACTAATTTTCTGACCTGATTGCCATAGGATAGAACGGAAAGAACGCCAAACTGTTCTCAAACACGTATTCATGTTGGGCTATATGTAACATGTGCACCGCATCCCAGCGCTTAAATCCAGCGAAAATTCGTTGAATAACATGATCTAGCCGAGATAATTCTTCTGAAAGCAATGAATAGATGTCACATCAGAATTGTCGAAATGATCACAAATTTCAAAATGATGGAAAAGGTTTAACACAAAGCCGATTCAATACAAATCACAGTAAAGGCAAAGAAGTGGCAACTAAAGACTGATCTCCTTTGTATTTTTAATCGGGGGCTTCAAGAACAACTTTTGTTTTTGATTTTTTTTACTGCAACACAAGGAAGACTTGACTTTTAGATGGTATCTCAGGAAGGCTTCATTTTTTAGTTTCTCTTCGCCTCAGGAAACGATTATTTTTCCAACAACTACTTTCCATCTCATTTTTTTTTCAAGTATGATCGCGCTCAGTTCTCTCTAGAAATCTACGAAAAAGACGTGAGAAACAGCTTTGGTTGCATCCGTACCTTCTATAACGCAATTCGTTAAATGATAGAACGCGAGCCATTCCGTCATCGTTCAACGTCCGTAATAAAATTAAAATAACTCAAATAAACAACAGAAGCTGATCTATCGGCCCATTGCAGATGCGTAGTTGATTACCATCTTTCTGTTGCGCGCAACAAGCTGCGGTCAACATGGTTGCGGTCTCCAGGGCAACCAATTGTGTTTGAGATGTTTTCTTTTGAATTACTAGGAGGAATTGAGCATTATCACGCACATATACGTGACCCTTATTAATATCTATTCGCTTGAAGATCTCACATTGTCAATCTCGTAGTAAACTGCCTTCAAACAAACAGCACTCCACTTCACCTTGAAATTTTCATCATGACCTCTATTTTACTTAGAACGCATCCACATCAAGTAAAAAAAAACTCTAAGGCTTTTAATCACCAACAACACTGAAGACCAGCAAGTGGCGCATAAGTTCTTATTTCCGGATATCGCACTCTGCTTTGTCGCAATATCCACATCTATCATTTTTGATAATCTTACGGTGGATAATTCAATGAAAAGAACAAAAAAGAACTAAGAGTGTTCTACCAAGTGACCAACGTGGCGAAAAGAATGTAGCTAAGTTTGAAAAATTATGCATGAAAATCTTCAAATAGTTAGCACAAATGATTGAAACCCTTGACAAGAGGTTTTTCGAAAAGTTTGCTAACAAATGCTCCTCAGACATTCTGATTCAGTGAAATAAGGACGAAACAATGTCAGAATTACAAAGTTAGATAACAACCTTCTTCAATTGGGACACCTTTGAAAGCATCAGTTGAAAAGTCCCAAGAATTGAACAACAACTGCAGCACAAAAACAAAGATTCTGGAATGTTAACTTTCAAGGAATAACAAATTTCAAGGAATAAATCACACCAAATCACCGTATGCCTAGAACTTGTGCAAACAGAAAGTCTTTGATTTGAGAAGGAGATGTGTCGAAAAAGTCACTGCTATCGCCTTCGTCGGACTTCTAAAAACGTTAAGTTACTGAAATGTAAACAAGAACAGTGAGCCACGACACAAAACGCAGAAGAAAATAAGATGACATGCATCGGATGTCAGGGTTTCGAAGTGTTATCGATTAAATTGCTTAGAGAAGGAATTAAATGCTTAAAAAAGGAAAATTGACTCTCACTTTTTCGAACTACTAAAGACCTTCACAATAACCTCAACAGCCAACATTCACAAAAAAAATGTAGCAAACTTTTCTGAAAAGTAGGAATATCTATTATTTTATTTGGATGAATAGCCAGGAAAGAAATCCAGAAATATAACTAGCGAGTCTTACTGCAGTTCTCACCTCACATATTATGAAAGACGGAATGGAAAAGTAGGAGAATATTTTCGGTTTGAGAGCTTTCAGATCGCCATTTCCGCTGGAGATTTGTTTCACAGGAGTTGCAGAAGCTGAGCCGCCGTTAATAACAGGAGAGAAGCTGTCGCTTTCTGGAAAAAAGGAGAATGAAACGGTGAAAGTTGAGAAAAGGATGCTAATTAATTAATAGTTAATTTGATTAAAAAAAACCGTCTCTATACTGTATGTATAGTCGGTTCAAAACGATATGAAGTTCGGTGTAGTTGCGTAAGCTCCACCGTGCGCTCGAAGCGGCGCGGTGGCGCTAGCAGCTGGGATCGTGGTGGGACCATCGCGACTGCAGCAGTTGGTGGCGCTAGAAAGGGTTCTCGATCGATCCTAGCCGCTACGCTTCACCGCATTGCTTCGAGAGCAGTCGCTTACGCAAGTGCACCAAGCTTCATAGCGTTTCGATCCAATTATGGAAGCGGTGCTCAGATCTAAGGATTCTAGTCAGCATCTTTTTAAAGGTTATCTTTTAAAAAATCCTGGATGAGAAAAAAGATGATGATTCCAATGACCTCTCCATGGTTTTTCTAAAGAAGTTTTTCAGCTGTATTTTTTCAATCTCTATGTTAAGGCGTGAAACTAGCTTGGAAATGCGACACTGGTGTTGATCCAGTAATGTATGACTAGAACATGTTTCATAACTCCTCAATCAATAAAGCTACAACCTTCTGTGGTATCAACAGCGTAATCATCGAGGGCTTTCACTCCTTCGCTACATGAACTCTCTTGTTCCTCCTCTATTTCTTCCATTGCCACTAAATTGGTGAACTAAACAATATAACTGCAACAAAAAATCAATAGCACGCAAAGCGAAATTGGAAAAGAATGTTGGAGAACGTGGAAGTCACAGAAGAATGGGCATAAAGACAAAAAAAACATCCTTGAATCCAATGATTGGAATGAAAGAACTCGGAAAACATCGAATTACTCAGCAATAACTTGTTATGATGAGGAATTATTGCCAATTCCACTAGCTATGAAAGTTCGGAAGCAAAGAAAACAACGCACACAAACACGAACGTGGATGCAATCAAAAAAAAGGAGCGCATTCTGCATGAATTGTGCAACTACAGCCATTGCACGTTAAGACGGCAACTTACGAATTGTGACTGGTGCCAAACACAGGGCGCACGGTTTTTTACGCTTTTCTTCACTTTTCACAAATTTACCGCAATTTTTTTTTTACAAATTTTGTTATTGGATTGTAAATCGGATAGGCACATAACACATATGCCGAATGCGACCAGACATTACTTGAAATCCAACCGAAGAGTTCTGGTGCTGCCTCATTAGTGTGAGCTGTGATGTGGTTTTAGTCGTCAGTAAAGGAAGAGTGGGGGCTTAGTATGTTATTTGTGTTTTCTGGTAGTTTCCAGCTTCCTACTCTGCTACACAACATGAATAGATGCGTTGCTAATCGAGCTCACAGTCGCCGTCGACCTCATTCAACCGATCTGACGCGACACGTACGCAGCGCAGCGAAGGAGCTGGACAACTCGCCATCACTCTGGTGCACTCGCCGATTGCTGGCGTAGATTCGCTATGTTCTTCGGAGCACCAGCGCTTACCTCCATCGGGGACTCGTCGCGTGAGACCGGCGGAACGCGTCTTTCGGAGATCCTCTATCTCTAGTCCGGTCAAAACTACATGAAGCTCGGTGCGGTTGCGTGAGCAGCTGCGCTCGAATCGTTGGAGCCATGGGATCGAGGAGGATCGTGGGGAAAATGTAGTTGGGGAGGACGCACTCGTTAGCGCGCTTATTCCTGGACGCTCTAACTTTCTTTTTTCTTTTAATAACTTTAGCTTACGTGTCCTCTGAGACTAATGTTTAGGACTTAGAGCCGCGACTGATTAGTTCTAGTTGGGTAAAAAGGACATGAAGCTCGGAACGGTTGCGTGAGCGGCTGCGCTCGAAGCGCTGCGGTGGAGCGTAGCGATTGGGATCGCGTAAGAATCCTTGCTACCGTCACCCATCTCTGCTTGATCTGTTTGACTATATTTGCCACTGATCGCTGCAGTTCACGATGGTCCTGCCTCGATTCCAATCGCCATCTCCACCGCGCCGCTTCCCACACGGCCGCTTACGCAACTGCACCAATCTTCATGTCTACGACTATATCTATTTGGTTCCCTTCATGATGATTTCGACAATAACTCTGATTGGACCAAAATCAAAAAGGGTTGGCATAGCAGAAAAACTTCTTCCTCCTATGCTAACTCATTTTGCTAATCTCTTCCCCATTCCACTAACAATTCCTGCAAATAACTTAACGTCATCCCCTCACTCTTATAACATCCTTAAAACGCTCAAATCGTTTGTTTGCTGAGGAGAGTTGACGGATACCACTGGTTTCCTTCCGTTGATCACTTTTGCCATAAAAACTAAATGCAATCGCGTTCACGGTGAAAATGTCACTACTGAGCCAAGGCCAAACTCCTTTTTCACCTAGCTATACGAGTTTTATGATTGTTTACATTGCAAATTAAGGCTGGTAATCGAGGAAATGAAAGTGATTCCATAAAAAGCGGAGAGTTTGCATAATTGTCACGTCTCCAACAAGGTGATAGCGATGGAATCGGCATCGGCTGGAACAGGATAAATCGGAGCGGAAGTGTGAGTCAAGCAGGGAAATAGCGCAAATGGCGAAGACGCGTCGCTTTCGCTGAATGAATCACTCAATACTTGGAGCCGACTATGCACGCATGTATTGGGTCTTCCCATGAGTCTCGTCTTTTTATGTGAAGATTTTGTGTGGAAAATAAAATCCTCTGGCAATGTGTTCTATACTGTTCGATAAAGAATTATTTGCTCTACAAAATTGCTTGTTCAGTTTCATTTTATACTGATATTAGTTTCTGTTCTTCTCAGGTTTCAGGTAATGAAGTGTCAAGTCGAGAAAAAAGAGCATTTTCGACCTCTTCTGCTTTTTCCGTATAGTCGAGGTGTCAAAGCCGGTAGAAACTGATCGAAAGATTCGTGAAGTTTATCACGGAGAAGCGGTGACTCTCAGGACGGCTCAAAATTGGTTCAAACGATTCAAAAACGGGGCAGCTTCGAATTCAGAGGCATGCATCGCACCGAACGCCCCGTTCAGTTCGATGAGGGGCGACTGAATCAGCTTATTCACAATGATCCACGCCAATCCACGAGAGAATTGACAGAGATAATGGAATGCCTCGCCCCACCCACAGTACCATAGAGAGTCACATTCACTCGCTGGGAAAGGTTCAAAAGCTCTGCTCGCATGGGTCCCACATGCTTCCAACAATAACAACAACAACAACCACAAAAATCAACTGACCACAATCTCAGCATTGAATCGTCATTGGACTGCTTATTGAACGTTGGGACGAAGTTGTAAGTAACAGTGGAGAATGTACTGTCGGTTGATTTGTTGTTTATTTCTTGTTTATTTTTATAGAAACCTAAACTTAAAAAATGGATCAGAACTTACATATGGGCCAACCAACACATGAACGCTCTGTTGGTCACAAAGAACAGCGTCGATGAAATCATTCCTTCGAATCGTTGTGGATACGATAATAGATATGAGTTTGTGTGCTAAATGAACATAAAATTGGATTACACAAAAATATCTAGTCTGGTTGAATTTATTTGTGAATTAGGTTGGGCTAATTCAATTACAGGTCTACAGTATCAGTGTCTCGCGCTGTGATTACACGACATGTCAGTGGAATCACGTGATGAGCATTGACGTGCTGAAGAGCAACACTGTAAAGTTGATCAATCAGCTCAAAAATGATCCTCGGTCGTCAGTTTTGTTTCATCCTGAGGACTTCAGTGGTCTTCTTTCCGTTGATGATGCTCTGGGATGGTCTTAAAGGCATCACCCAACGAATCTGAGGTGGTACGGATTTCAGGTGGAGTATTCGTATACGGGATAGTAGATTATGGAGAGGGGTGTGATTCCGTCGATTTCTTCCTAATTCCCGTAAAAAACGACCCCGGAAAATGCGGCGCGTGCACGAGGCTGGCGCGCTCCAATCGAACTCGTTGTAGAAAATAGTGCGCCGGAACGCTCGAAGCCGTATCTTCCGGGCCGTTTTCTACGGCAGTTAGGAAGAAATGAACGGAATCACTCTTTTCTCAATAATCTACGGTCCTGTATACGAATACGCCACCGGAAATCCGTACCACCCCAGATTCGTGGGGTGATGCCTTTAATTCGACCTACTGGTTGACTTCTACTCTGAATACAATTAAGTATTACAATCTCGTCAAGTGTTCTACAGTTGACGATATAGTCGAGAGGTAACCACCTCAATTCCAATACAGCTGCGTGGGACTTACGGCTGTGATCAAGTTGGGACCCAACTCACTCAATTCGACCGCAGCGAGCCAAGGTCCCAACTCGATCGCAACTGCACCAGGTATCGAGTCGTTTTGAACCAACTATACCATCGTAGAATTTTTGGATTATTTCACTTTTTTTCATATTGCTTTCTGAATCCACCTGGTACCATAATAACAGAAAGAATTCTTGCGCAATCACCTCGAGAAAATATAATGGCTCCTGCGATGGTGCCGTTATTTATAGAGAAAAATAGGTGTGCGCTAAAAAGGAATTTCAAACGCATAAATAGAAATTTGATTTTTTTTACACGCAAGGGACAGTTTCTATGTGAAATGAGGGGAAAAAACTTTTCAAAGTTCCGTATTTTCCCTTCATTTTCACCTTTTGTTCGATATATGTTACCAAATACTAGTAATGTCCATCAAAACCCTATCGTAAAAGCTCTGTATTCTTTTCGTCATGTCCTGGGAACCTTGATTGCTGGATATTGGAACAATCCCACGAGTAAGGCGAATATTTGCCAATAAAGACCTCGTAGTTTTCCGAATTCGAACAATTATCCAGGAAAGATTCCACAGAATATAAGAAGAGGATATTGAACACTCTGTAGAAGGTTCAGACCGTTTACAGAAAATTCCTCGTTCGAAATCCATGACGAAATTCAGCAAAAGGGTGGTGCGGCAAATAATCAGAATTTTTTTCTGGAGAATTCTCACCTCTTTTTTCTCTGATAATCTGGTTGTAACAAATGAGAGCGACTGGAAAAACGTAACTTAATGGATCCGAAACAGGTTTTGTTGAACTTGCGCCAAAGTTTGCCGCAAGTTCAACGAAACGTGTTGTAGTTTTTTCTTTTTAGCATTCTCTCAGAGTGGTCACAGAAAATACATAGAACAGAAAGAACAGAAAGAAAGACTAGGAGAATAACATTGTTGAGAAAGGATTTCCGTAGTTTTTCAAGGATTTCTGAGATAATCTATGGGCGGTCGGCATCTAATCTATTCCGTTAGTTCTCTCGAATTGTTTAAACGTCTGCATCCGTTTTTTCATCAGTTTCTAATTGATTTTATGATTTTTTTTTACTTGATAAGCAGCTTTTATCACGTTTTTATCCGTTGGGCGGATATGGCGCAGAGGTAACACGTTATCACTAAGTGTGCGCTGTTAGCGGTTCAACTCCTTCCAATGCCAACTAAATTTTTCATCTTCCGGACGGAGTTGTACCGGGATTTTCATCACCCGGGAGAACAACGGCACGGATGGTATACAGCGATGGACCTCGTCAGTCACAGTATGAACCGCGTATGCGTTCAAAAACATTGTTTACTACTACATTTTTTGGTGAAGATTTGAAATGCGTTTGTAGGTCTCACAAAAATTGAACAACGTTAAAGCTTTCGTCTTTTTTTTTGGTTTTATTGTTTACTTTCCATTACTCTTTGGAGAATTTTCACCCCCTCTCCCCACGATTCTAGAAATTTCTTGCTACATACATTCGAAACACCTCTGCTATACAATATAACCGGATAGCAGTGAAACTTTGCAATGTTTGTTCTCGAAAACGAAGGGAATGTCGGCTGAAGCGTTATAAAATCGTCAGTTATGTGATTCATGAAGGGCAATTGCTATGAAGCGTAACGATTCCATCACTACTATTTCATCTACAATTATAAAACAACCTGAAATCGCTGAAACATTCATTTAGGCATGGTGCATTGAACATGCACAGTTCAACATTGTGAACGCACGTACTAAATGAAAAAAGAAGGAAAGGTCATGTGGAAAAAAAGCGAGACGTTGAAAGAAAAACATGATGAACGATACGATAGCAAAAAAAAAATCCTTTCCTTCTCAAATTCTTCAAGGTTTTCATTTAAACCGAAACAGAGAACAACACGATCTATTTTTTCATCGGACGTAGTGCATTGTGTGACTACTTAGCTAGCGACGACATACCTCAGTTTATAGTAGCCGGCGATTGCGTTCACGCACGCGACCGCAACGCTTCCGCAGCAACTCAAGCGATTCCCTCGTTTGATACACCCCGTCGGCGCTCTCTGTTCCCTATATCACTTGGAAACGCATAGCTGGTCCTGGAAAGGATCAGGATCGGTTCCTGTTGGTGAAAAAAAAAACGGGAAAAATATAGATATGTGTAAAAGGAAGTGTGTAATATACACAAATGATCCATGATACACATGAAGAGCACGCCCTTAATATATTTTTTTCCACCAAACTAACCAGTTTACTCTACGCAAGCGTAACATTTTTCAATTTGTAGCTGGGTTTGTCAGAGACTTGACGGAAAGTGATTAGTCTCACGATCTTTCAAGGAAGTACACATTTCTAGCAGATCAGAAAAAATCCTAAAAAGTTGTTGCAGTTTTTTAACCACCATCTAACTGTGACTGAAGAAGAAATACTGCAGAAATAATGGGTTGATGATGTTTAGGAATGCAACAGATTGACGATTTTATGTAAGAGACCCCGATTTTTCAAATAAACCTACAGAATTCGCAAAAATTCCTGTTGAGAAATTTGTAAAAAATAGGGAATCAAGAGAAAAACAAAAAATGAATTAATTGAGAAGAAATTTCAAAGAATTCCAGTGAGGTATTGAAGAGCTTCAACTGCAAATTTCCAATCATTTTGCCGAGTTTCTTCTTCCTCTTTTTTCTATTTCTTATTTTTTACTTGTGATATCTCAACGTATTTTTCATGAGAGCACCTTGTGCCTCTCCTTCTCCCTTTCCTCGATTATCCAACAAATTCAACGAAAAACTGTCACGCAAAAAAACTATATCCTAGAAAAAAAACTATCCTCAAGCAAATAAATCATATTTGTACGGAGGGAGAGAGAGAAAGGTAGAAAAAGAGGAAGAAAGAAAGAAGGAAAGAAAGAAAGCAGCAACAAAAAGAAGGTTCCCCTGTGCTGACAGCAAAATATTAATGATTAACGAAGTTTGGCAGCGAATGTAATATTTTTTCGTTGTATTTTCTGCAAACTACTGCGATTTAGTGGAACAGAAGTTCATCTCGGAGAGAAAGAAGGAGAGAGTGAGAGAATGAAGAAAAGAAAGAAAAAAGATTAGCAAGAAAAATGGTTGCTTTGTTTTGAAAGCAAAATAATAATGATTAATGAAGTTTGGCTGTTAATGTAATATTTTTGTTACATTTTCTCAACCCCTCCAAAAAAGAAGAAGTAGTGGAACAAAAGTTGGATTGTTCTTCCTTCGAACTTGTTGGAATGTGAGGAAAAAAAAAACTCGACAGATGCTACGATACGTTGATAGGTATAAGGTGTGTGGTCACCTTTTCCGGAAATTCCGGAAATTTCTGGATTTTCTCGTGATTCGAATTAATTTCAAACAAATGTCGAATGTCTTCTATACACAGCAAATTCAGTGCTTTATGTGATGAATGCTACTTTATGGTGGTCACAGTCAGAGAAATATCATCAGACTTCTTTCTCTTCGTTGGGAATGTCGAATAAAGGTGAAGCGAACTTATTTTATATCACAGAAGACACTATTGGACAATTTAGAAGACATCAACTCATTTTCTGTAGCAGGAGAATGAGCTGTAAACAGGAATTTCAGGTGAGTTCTGGTGTTTATGTTCTATCGAAGACCTATAGGTATTATCACATAAACAAATCTCTCTCTCTAACAACTTTCGCTTAGAGTCTTTGTAATACAGTATTTTGTAAATTTAATCCCTTTCTAAAGAAGTAGAGTTGTGATCCAGAACCTCTACGGATACGGTAGACGTTGCAAGACTTAGTACTCGTTTAGAGTACAAAATTTTGTGGAAACAAAGAAAAAAGTGTCATAGATGCACCGCTTTTGTTGACCCGTTTAATGTACGGTAAATGGTTCTGTGTGCTGTTGTAATTGGAGGGCGGAATTCTCGAAAAAAAGACGAAATTGCTTGAACTTCTTCTTGTTTGGTTTAAGGAGAGCGTTCCGTTCCTTCCGTTCAAATGTCTTTGTTCATTCATTACCGAATGATTACAAAGTACAGTCGTTACAAAATCCAAAGTAATTGTATGCAGAGAACGTGAATTACGTTCGAAAAAACCCGAAACAACAAACGCCACCCGATCCTATCGTCCTCCATAACCGTTCAAGGTTGTAATGCATCGTTTAGTATTTTATTGAAGTGAAAAAAAAATTCTCTTGTACTCTGACTTGAACCTCAAGGACATCTCTGTCGATGTGTCGCATAGATAGGAAATGCGATGGAAAAAGTAGAAAATACATGAAACTGGAGAATTATTTATACATATACATATACAAAGCTATATGTCTGGAAAGAATGGAATTTTCTTCGTTTTTTCTACACGTCACACGAGAATCTCAAGGCTGTGACTGGTCGGTTGAACCAGTTTTCTGATATTAAATACTCTTCTTGATATCTTGCACGTCTTTTAAAAGATGTACTGATGATTTTATTTGTAGATAAAATGATTTTATTCTTTTCTGTCCGATTAAACAAATAAAACAACATGCAGAACCGCTGAATGAACTCGTGATGTTGCTGAGAAAATGCGATGATGGTCACTGGAAAATTTTTTTTCCATATTCCAGAGTTAGTCCGGCACCCAAATAAACACTTTATCATTGGGGATTTTTTTTTTGAGAATTTTGTGAACTGTGGGAAAATTTCTCGTGGATGCAGAACATGAATGCGCAGACGCGCGTGGACCGAAGCTATGTGCACTTGGGCAACCGCGACGCGCCCGTCGCGCATCCTACACTCTGCTTATCTGACATCTCCCGAATTTTGCTGAGTATTTTCACGACCGCTTCCAAACAATGAATTTATCACCTATGGGAGTTGGTCGCCATTAGGCATTAGGTATGTGCACATATACTGTACAACTGGAATACTGTAAATGTACAAATATTTTTTCAATTAGAAATTTGAAAAGTTTCAAATTCAAACCAAATTATTTTCTATGGAATAAAACATCAGCTGCCTTGACACTGTTCTCCTTTTAGTTTTGTTACCTTTGAGAGAAAGGAACGAATTCCTTCTTTTGAAAAAAAAACAAAACTTCGGGATTTTTTAAAAGTAAAAGTTGATGTTCACGGAAAAACAGATATGGTGGGTTCCCGGACCAGTTATAAACGAGTAAAACCCTACCATAATCCACTTAGGAATTAACCGCTAAGTGTCTGGTTAGGTGTCACAGTCCATCAACGTCTGAACATCGTTTCGATCATATATTCAGGGGAAATGGAGTCAAATGAGATTAGCTGTAGTTTGAAGCGGGCCGGAAAAGACTGGAACCAGAAAAGACGATATATACAAAACTATGCACATTTTTACTCAACGACGTCACTTCAACATGACGACATTATAACGTACCGCGCGTGAAATTAGCATCATTAGCTAGCTAGCTAGCTTCAGGAAAGTCCTCCTTTAGTTTTCTGTTCTGGAAGGAATGTGAAATGTGGTAAGCTCCTAAAAAAAAAGCAGGATTTGATAGAAATGAGTCGATTCACGTGACCTGGTAGGCGACGATTCCTTGTGTTTAAAATTTATTAACTTTTTTTTCTGAAAAAAAGGTTTTTACTACCTGGTGAAGCCCTAAGGTTGACCCTTAAGAGTTAAAAACTGTGCAGATTTGATCAGATCGTTGTTTGTACAGTGTGCATAGCAGGAAGAGCATGACCTTGAATCCTCGGCATGGCATGAGCGTTCGTTTTTTTTTCGTTCGACGTTTTTTTTTCGCCCGTGCTCAGTTGAGGTCTCGATAATAAGTTTATAGATGTTGGATACACTATAATAAGTATTAATTATATTTGCTATTTATTTACAGCAGGTCTCACAGTGGAACGAATTGATGAAAAACTGAAGAAAAGTGGAAAATAGTGGTTCCTGATGATCATGGTGACGGCGAAAGTTTCGCCAAATGACCGAAAATTTTAACAATACAAATGCAGGAGATGTTTGCCGGCTCTGCACGGGGGCCCGCTCGGACTTATGTTGACCTGAGAATCCGCGACGCAGCCGCAGTCGCCTGATGTGTAGTTTCGCTACCGAAAACTGGTCAAAATTCGCAGTGAAGTGAAACTGTTGTTCCCTATGAGTGCTGACAACTAAATTTGTCATGTAATCGGTAGCCTTCGAAAATTTGCACGGCATCAAGTTATAAAGTGGAAATGGTTAGGAAAATTGTATTACTGTAGCTATTTACAGTAGGTGCCCAAAATGAAGCTTGAAAATATGATTCCTACAGAACGTCTTCAGAAATTCAAAACGACCTAAAGTTAGTAGTTCCGTACTCAAAATCACAATAACTATTTTTTTATTTGAAAAATTTCGTATTAGGCAAAATATTGGAACCGGGGAAATATTTTTTGTTCGGTCGTACGCGTATGATGATGAAAATTATTTCCAACAGATTTTTGCAGACAACTGCTCTTTAGGCACATTTGAGAGAAGGAGTACTTTCCTAATCCTTTCAGGACCCACCGGAACGCTGAGAACTGAAGTGAAAATTAAAAAGTATGACCGGACCGAACTCTTTACTAGTAAGTTAGCCAAAGCTCTTAATGTTAAATGTTCCTCATTTTATGGCAGCAAAACCTCATTATTCTGCGGAACGAATGTACCTGCTAAGCGCTTCTTTCTTCACATTTCTACAAGCACTGCGTCTTCTTCCAAAATGCCCACACCGCCGTCGTGACCGAGGCAGATGAAGTGGTGGGCGGGGCTTGAGTGCCTTTTCGAAAGACGCTTATGAGACGTGAAAAAACCGTTGTGAATCTGGTCGGGCTGAGGGTTGCACGTCGAGAATGTCATTGCTGTAAAGTGACCACGAAACAGCGTATATAAGGAGGCTCATGAGCTCAACCGCCACATCCGCACAGTAAACGACTCGGTAGCAGCTAGCTGCCTGGCGATTGTTTTGGTGAGCTTTCATTTTCACACTCTCCACCTCATTGGTGCGTCTAAAATGGTTTTAACCGTTATCACAATTCATCTTTTCTTTTAGAGATGGGTGTAACTGCGATCGCATCCGGTATAGCAGGAGTTACAGCCGTGATCACTGGTCTGTGCATTTTCACAGTCGGGTATCTCATCAACGACATCAACAATTTCTATGACGATGCCATCGAGGAACTTGCTGACTTCAAAGTAATCAACCGATGGCTTAGTGATGATAATGATTATTTGTGAAGGTTGTGAAAAACTTCTTCGTGATCCTCGTTTCAGGATTTGGCCAACTCGGCATGGCACGAGATGCGACCTTCTCCACACGACCGTTTCCGTCAACCCCGTGCTATTCGCGAACGTCGCCAGTGGCCCGCACACTGCAACTGTGGCCCACCAGCTCTGAACTGCCCCGCCGGACCACCTGGTCCGCCTGGTATGCCAGGCGAACCTGGCGAAGATGGTGCCCCAGGTAAACCAGGAAAGAGGGGTAATGATGGAATATCCATCTCTGGAGGCGGCGGAGCGGGCGGATGCATCAAATGTCCACAAGGACCACCTGGATCTCCAGGTCCAGACGGGCCACCCGGACCACCCGGACCAGATGGAGCTCCAGGAGCAGGTGCGGGAGCAGCGGTTGCAGGCCTGCCAGGACCACCAGGGCCTCCTGGAGACGCTGGAGCACCCGGAGCTCCAGGTGAACCTGGAGCGCCAGGACAGCCTGGTACTCCGGGAGAAAAATCTGTCGGTCTGCCAGGACCTCCTGGACCTCCCGGACCCGAGGGTCCTCCTGGACCTCCTGGAGCTCCCGGAGGCGCTGCAGAAGCCGGAGCTGTTGGACCACCAGGTCCTGCTGGACCACCGGGAATGCCAGGTCCACCTGGCGCCGACGGAGCACCCGGTATGCCAGGAATGCCGGGACAACCGGGAGGCGATGGAGCTTATTGTCCATGTCCTCCGAGGAGCACTGTACTTGCGTTGAAGAAAACAGTAGCAGTGGACAGTTTCTCCGCTACCGATAGCAATGCCGTGAAGAAACGTGTTGCTAGAAGAATGAATCCCCATCTTAACAAGGCAGCCGGCTTAAGCTGAACGATTCAGTTAATTTTGCTTTTTTTTGTAATATAAAAGAGGGACATGTATGAGTTGACTAAATAAACGCTTTTTCCACTAAATTTCTCTTCTTGGTCTACAAATCATAGAGATCACTTTACAATTATTTCGTTCACAGTTAATACATACTCAAGACACCTTCATCCATGTTCATCGCAGTGTTTAACGAACGCTATACTGTGCTTGAAAGTTATTAGTTTATCCATACGAGGATCACAGGCGAATGGCCTACTGCTGGATCATCTGGTAAATTTAGTAATCTTTTTATTTTTCAGTTTGATGGTTTTTCTTCCGAAAATTCCATTCGTCAATCCAATTTTGTGGATAACTCAATGTCACTATGTTCCATACGTCAAAAGCATTGCTATTGGTTGCACATTCATTGAATGCCGTGGATATTTGATAGAAAAATAAATTAGATTTCAATCCGGGAAAGACCTGTTGTCACAAAGGCTAATTTTCTTCCATAGCTGTCATCGAATGCGATCATCCGAGCTGCCGCGACGCAACCGCGTCGCGCCAAACCGATTGAACGCAATGGCGAGTGTAGTTGTGTTTCAGCATGGTTAAATTGTACCATATCGCGACAAGAATTATCTACAAGTCTTCTATGACGGTAAATATCTGTTGAATACGAGGAAGGTTGATAGAGTAGGCTACAATAAAACTGGAGAGAGAGGGAAGAGGGAAGGAAAGTCAAACTTTTTGTGGAATAAGCAAAAGTTACTACGCTGCAGGCTAGAGCCAGACCCTAATAATTGACCTTAGAGCCCATGAAATATCGACAAGAGCTCCAAGGATGTGCTGTGGATTGATCTCCCCCATTCCCTCCGGTAGCATATTCTGCCTTGTTTTCCTTTGGTAACCAACGAACACTGCCGAGAAACCAGAAAAATCAACAATGAAAGCATCTAACAGAGGAAAAAAAGAACTAACAAGAGAACTTCCAGAACAGTATACAGGAGAGTCAAAGGTGTCGACGACGAATGCATAGTAGTCCTCTCATTGGCGGTCAAACCTCAGTCACTTCGACGTCGTCTCCCTCTTGATCTGCTCCATTAAATCGTACACAGAAAATATTCCAAATAAATACGATAAAGCATGTTTAGTAGCCATAGAATGACTTAGTCGACGGTCTGATATTGTAGCACGGGCGATTGCACTCATCTTTGCCGGGATGTGTCTTTAGGAGGAGCTTCCACAGAATTGGTCTTCCGCTACTATTCCATATCCTGCAAAACCTTATTTCTCGCGTGGACTGAATATCGATACCATGTGTCTTCAGGCCTTCTTTTACCACCTCGCTCCAGAACTTTCGTTTTAGGCGAAGTGGCCTTTTCTAGCGAGAACCCGACGACTTCGCAAAACAGTCTGCTAGGTAGGGCTGCTTCACCGACAGCCACTCTACTGGCAGTGTTGAAGACTGTTTAAAACTTTTCTTCTATACCGTCTCAGTAGAACGCAGGGTTTTCTCGGGCACTTGTCTTCCTACGTACTCTCAAAATCATTCACTCTTGACGTTCATTTCATCTCGCGATCTTGTTGCAATTAACGATGACGATTAACTTCCTTCTCAGACCCTTTTACTGATTGAAATTGCCAATTCAGATAGAAGTACTGTAGCAGGTACAAAATAATATATGGATTATAAGTTTGAATTTTTTGAATTGATTACAAATATACAGTTATACGACCGGGAGTTCCTAGCAGCGTCATGCGAATACCTTTTGAAGAAATCTGCTTCGGAAGGGTTTTTCTGGTCCATATTTCAACGCGAATGAACACATGTCAGCGGAATTTCGTTCTCGTTGTTCGTGTTTGAGAACTGTCCCGTCAATTTTTGATTGGAGAGGAACACCTTGGTTTCTCTTTTGAAAGCGTATCTTGAGGCTGAGAAGAACTGGACGGTGGTCAGAGTCAAATGCTACGTTTCACACAGCACTAGATTCTTGGATATCATCCGTTCTGCTTGATGAAACCAATGGTTGTTGCAAAAGATCTATTTTCAATTCCATGGGCTAACCTTTCAGATCATGAGCTTCACCAATTTGCTGAACAACGCCTTTCCACAATGTATGGGAACTCAAAAACTCAAACGAGCAGGTAGCAATCGGATTCGTATGCGCGGTCCTAGCCCTGCAATGACTACCACAGAATCATGCTACATAATAACGGATAAAATGGGGTGGGACCGGCCCCACATCTTATTCACGTCACATGTGTTTGTGTGCGTGTAACGAAATCCCAGAAATGAATGAAAAGGGTCCAATATCGGCTCCAGAACACAATAAAATGAGGCAGGAAGGTCCCAGTGTGTCAGATAGGTGTGCCTCCGAAACAAAGGATAAAATGGGATGAGACGGGTCCTACGGCGTCGGATTGGCGCCCCACGGTAGAGTGGTGCCGCGCAATAGCTCCAAGTAATTTTACCAAGAAGTAGAGTATTTTGAACCGTTTCATAGCTGTGACAACTTTTGCGTTTCACTCCTCCAACGCATTTGCATTTTTCTGCACCTTTCTTAAGTTTGGTCAGCCTCCTCCTTTCATAACTTGGAAAAACGCATGGAAAAAGCTGTTTTAGAAGTAGATAACAGTTATCTGATTTGTCGAAAAGCCTTATTTTTATCAGAACGATGATGAAGTTCAGGTCATTTCATGTAAACACACCGCTTTCATGCGCTAGTTGTTGAGAAAAAAGAGAAGAAAACTGCTACTTGTTTCCAAATTTTGGCGGTATCAAAGGAATATAGATTTCAAATACTCCCCAAATGTAGTACTGTTACATTTTGGAAAAAAAAATTGTGAACATCATTCAGTTTCATCAATGTTTGAATTTCTATAAAGAAAAAGCGAAGAAAGCGACGTTAGAAAAATACAGGCTTAGTTTTGCAAAAATTGTCACTACTTTTGATTTAAATTAGTAGACACGTGAAAGGAGCACTACAAGAAGTCTGATGTCCGTTAGCCGGACGTTCAGACTGGTTTTAAAATCCCACAAGAGCAAACTTTGAGCATGGACATTGAGGACGAATATTGTCTTATTATTATTCGTCCTCAATGTCCATGCTCAAAGTTTGCTCTTGTGGTATTTTAAAACCAGCCTGAACGTCCGGCTAACGGACGTCAAACTTCTTTGGCACCACTTCGTTATAAGCGAAACGACCGGCGTGTGAAACCTTTCAAACTTCGCTTACCAATGTGGTTCGTGGTGTTGCATGAGCGAAATCCACTTCAGCATGGAGTTTCTCGAGGATACTCGTACAAAACCTGTCCGCACAACTGGTATCACAGAAGTACGTGACCTACCTTTCTTAGTCGGGTCGATACGATTGTCCACAGCATCACGGAGGAGGGTTGCCCGCAGTCAATCATTTCGCTGTTCTTAGTATTCAGTTCGGAACTTCCGCTTTTCCAGATAGCATTTTGCTCGATCCCAGAGTGTCAGCGGCCAAAATGACAGAACAAGCATTTGCTACCAAAGTCTCAATGTTTCCCTGGGGATTAAATCTATTAGTTGATCAGCTCTGGAAATGTGCTAGAGAACAGGACCTTTCTGCAAGATACGGAACCTTAGGTATACAACATATGGGCCGCGTATACATACGTCATTGCAACGTGCCTGCAGTGACCTACAGTAAATAAAGTCAGACCGTTGAGTATACGCTCCGGTTATGTACGAGTTACGCAACTTCCATATTCATATAGAGGATTTTTCCGTGCATTGAAGAAAAGTGCTGTTGTCCAGCACACTGGCAAAGTCCACCCCGAATATGCCTTGCACCTAGAGAGCGTGGAGTCTCTGGAAACAACTTTCCGTTTCGTCATGCTGAAACATTGGGCATTGTCGATCTGAGGTACTACGGTCACTCGGTGTCGACAGGCAGTTCAAAGGAGAGGCCAAGTCTCGCAAGATATGAAGTACTGAAGAATGGACGTATTCTGTGCGATCTCTTATCGAAGATCGAGACGTTTTGGGCCGAACTGTAACAGAACTTCGAGAACGACACGCCTCAGCGTACATGTGAGGAACCGCGTCAGGGAAATAAGCTCGCCGATTAAGTCAAGTAAGTCAAATATAACATAAAACGGTTAAGATGAAAATTAGAGATCTTTGCGTTCAGCACACATGTACATGCATATAAACATGTGTACCACGTGCAAGTAGCGACTTACTTGTACATTTGGCGCGAAACGTATTGGTACTGCACGTCCTCGATGGAGGCATGCAGGGCTTCTTTTAGAGTTTGCAGAAAACTATTCGGATTCTTCTTTTTTCTGTTCATCTTTCTCACCATTTGTTCGAAGAATTATGGAAGAAAGGTTTACGTAGTCTTAACAAGACCCTTGCTCATTAACTTTATTGCTTTTGTGTAATTCTGCATGATTGGCATTTGTTATGATTGAAATCACAGGGAAATCCCCGAAATATGTTCCCAGAAGAAGGCCAACTATGCAACTATGCAGACTACAAGAAGTGGAGCAGAAGTCCGGGGACCTAAAGACTTTGAGGCGCTGGAATTAGCAGAAGCTACTGAGCTAGAGTTGAAAAAGAGTTCCCAAAAAATGGGACAGAAATTAAATCCCTACTAAGTGAGACCTTAGACACATCTTTGCAGCAATACAAAACTAGTGGAAACGACAAGGCTATTCTCTCTTATTCATGCACTATTACACGAAAAATTGATGAAAGAACAAAAAAGACAAAAATAAAAGAGGTACATGGCGATTTTTGCTCAATGCAGAGATGGCCGATGCAAGCCTTAAAGGCATCACCCCAGGAATTTGAGGTGGTACGGATTTCAGGTGAAGTATTCGTATACGGGATCGTAGATTATGGAGAGGGGTGTGATTCCGTCCATTTCTTCCTTACTCTTCTTATTTATCCCTCTTAATTGCCGTAAAAAACTTCCCGAAAGATGCGGCGCCGCACAGGGTTGGCGCGCTCCGAACTCCTTGTAGAAAATAGCGCGCCTGAACGCTCGAAGCCGTATCTTCCCGGCCGTTTTCTACGGCGATTAGGAAGAAATGAACGGAATCGCCCTACTTCCAGTAATCTACGACCCCGTATACGAATACTCCACCGGAAATCCGTACCACTCCAGATTCGTGGGGTGATGCCTTTAACCGAGGATGCGTCGCGTCGTCATATTACACACCTTTTTTCTACGTAGGCTATATAGGCAGCGCTTTGAGTGGGACAATCCTATCATTTTCCATGGACTGCTATGACCTGCTATGAACTCGAGATGGTGTTCGATACTAATCACTTCTTTAAGGTAATTTGGTAACCTGGAACTCGTTCTATTAAAATTCTGGACACATTTTTTGATGAAAAGCAAACAAATAGTATTTTTGAACACTGCGACAAAGCCATTATTAAAGAAGGCTGTAGGAATGAGGTCGGAGAAAAATGGTTTGATTATTCATCGCCATAACTCTCTTTCCACTGTATTTTACGTTTATGTTCTTTGTTATTACCAGTGTTGTCGTTCTGAGTTCTGCTTGCATAGCGTAGAAAAACTTACTAGGTTCCGGAAAAAAACTTGGATGTGATCCTCAATAGGACTTGTTTTCAAGGTTGTAGTAGCATCATATAAACCAGGACGGCAGAGCACATCACTAAGTGGTCAAATATTGCACATTATATTTACTTTGTTTTGGCAGCATATTTATTTTCTATTGACATCAGACGTTCTTGTTTTCTAATGACGTTGAACTTTATGTCTCTATACCAATAGCCTAAGAAACACTTTCTTTTTCATGTAATTGTTCTGATCATGCTCCTAACATGTGAACTTTCCCATACTTTGAAAAGGTTCTACTTTATTCTAGATCTTAGATGTTAAATTGGTGGAAATAAATGTGTACGCTTTAACGATCTAATGTAAGGAAATTTGACCAGCAACAAGATACATTTGATCAATTAAACCGTGATGAGGAACGCCAATCAAATGCACTGTTTTTTAGAGGGCTAAAAATCTCCCGGGAGATATCTTGTTAGTTCGATATCTCAGCAATTTCTTATTTTACTCCAATACTACTTGGAATCATTCCAGTCTCTGCATAGAAAAACCCTGCATTAAGGGAAAGGGACTGTTGTGTCGAAGAAATGGAGTTAAGAAGACACCGCGCTGCGTAATTGTGATAGAGGAGCAATGTACTTCAATACGTTCCCAGAAAGACGTCTGTTGTGATATCAAATCTCACACCAATATGTGACAAAACGGGACAACGTCATTGATAATCGGTAAACATTTACTTTGTTCTCCGCTGGATCTTTAGTAGATGTCCAAATGCTCCTCAAACCAACAATTTCCAAGTCCTCTCTCTCCGAATGTTTGGCATTGTGAACTGGAGGTGTGTTTTCTTGTTATGCCAACCAGGTTTAGATGAAACTTCATTTCTAGCCTGACGTTGCGATAACTTCATCTTTATCAAAGATCTCGAAATGTTTGAGGTTTTTTTTAGAATCACATTTTCCGAGATCAAAGGCATCACCCCACGAATTTGAGGTGGTACGGATTTCAGGTGGATTATTCGTATAAAAGATAGTAGATCATGGAGAGGGATGTGATTTCGTTCATTTCTTCCTAATTGCCGTAAAAAACGGCCCGGAAGATGCGGCGCGTGTACAAGGCTGGCTCGCTGCAATCGAACTCGTTGTAGAAAATAGTGCGCCGGAATGCTCGAAGCCGTCTATTCCGGGCTGTTTTCTACGGCAGCTAGCAAGAAATGAACGGAATCCTCTCCTTAATCTACGATCCCGTATACGAATACTCCACCGGAAATCCTACCACACTAAATTCGTGGGATGATGCATTTAAAGGATGCTGAGCTTGCATGTCAGAGAACACTTGGCTGGTGAAAAGAATGAAAGTTCGGTGACATGGAAATAAGTTTGAAATAAAGTGCACAGCATTAGCTCATGTGAAAGAAATATCTGCAAGGAAAGAATCCGAAGCATTCTTGATTTCTGTCACGAATCCATCCATGAGTAACCCAAATGAGTGCTTATCAATTTCTGATCACGTTATGCCATTGTGGGTTATAAGATTGTCCCAAATGCAGTTCCTTAACGCCACATAGACATCAACACCTAAGAACACTACACATTGCATGAAAGTGATTGGAGTGAAAGTTGACGACCGGCATTTACATCATCTTCATTTCGCAGATAATATCGTTCTGATAACATCAAGCATCAATCAGGCGGAACGGATGCTGGCTGAATTTGATGAAGTGGGTAGGAAGAACGGCTTTGAGCTGAATCTGGACAAAACGATGTTCACAAGAAACAGATGGGTTTCCGATGCCTCATTCATGCTCAACGGAACGAATGTATCCGAATGCCCCAGCTATGTATATCTAGGTCGGAGAACTAACATGATGAACGACCCGAGCTTTGGGCTGGGCAGGAGGAAACGAGCGGCTTTGGGGCATGCAAGAGCGTCGAGGATGTAGTAGAGGCCTAAGTACGTGTGGCTCCGTGCTCACCTATTGAACACCACCGTTGTTCCTGCTTTGACCTATGCTTCAGAAACGTGGGCGCATCGCAAGCAGGAGGAAAATGCGGCTCCCCACGTCTAAGGCATTTTCGGGAACTAAAAAGGTATTTCTCGGATGTCATATGCATATTTTCCCGTCATTTTTACTTCTTTTCTTATGGATATTTTCGTTACAGATTAATGTAGTAATATGTGCTCTATTTTATAAAGAATACAAGTATAAAGGATAAAGTGTTTAGCGTTGATCATTCCGCTTGCGTGCGCCCCATTCACTTCATTTTAAGATCGTTTGAGGTTTACAAAGTCTCTAGCTTATGCAATGACTTGCTAGGGCTGCCCTATCGATCCCGGAGGGACGAAAATGTTGGTTGGCACCACGGGATTTTGAACCATCGATCGGACGTGCAGTAACAGCGGGTCCTCTTACTGCGCTACACCCGTCCCTGCGTTATGTTAAACTATCGTAAATTTCTTCGTTGAGGTGATGAATGATAAGGGTTTTTTTCGTTATTAGACACGTCAGTCCACTGCTCAAGTTCACTACTTTGAGATTTTTGAGCAGAGAATTCAGGGCCCGAGCCATATCTTTACGATTCAAGACATGAGCTGGGAAGCGTCTTTTCCCCTTTGTGACTGCATACAATCGTTTATCTTGCGTTGTAAATTGAAATCCTCTGCTCGAACTGCATTTACTGTCGTATGCACCTGGAAATTTGTATTGTATTTGTATTTGTATTCTGATTTTAAACTGCTGTTGTTACTGTTGTAGTCAACTCCTTCATTAGACTTTCTTTCGTTGTTGTTGATGTTACTCTCACAAACCAAATGTAATGTTCTACAAATATTTTCGCAAAATTAGTGTCACTAATCAGTTGCACGTTTTGAGCAGCCATCGATAGTCGATAGCCGACAGACTCTCACAGTTTAAACGGTTCGTGCTTCTGCACATCATTCTATATAATAGCACTCTTAGTGTGAATCTTTTTTTGTGTGTCACTTTTTTGTGTTTGTGTGTGTGTGTATTTCTTTGTGTTTTTTTTTGTGTGTGTGAAATTCAGAAAAGAAATAGGACGGATCCAACGACGTCGATTCGCAACGCTGGCGCCGGCAAAGCGGTAAAATGAGACGGGTCCCACAGCGTCAAATTGCAATAGTATCTATAACTCCATGTATGATTTGGCAAGAAGTAGATGAGACATTGTGAATCATTTCATTGCCGTGACACCTGCATGTGTTACGTTTCACCTCCTAGATACTCCTACGAATATCATTTTCTCTGCACGATTACCTCAAGTTCGTAACATGCTTCCTTCAAAAATTGGAATCACGCATGCAAACAGCTGCTTAAATACTAACTAACAGTTTAGACGATCTGGCGTAGAAGGTTGTCTTCATTAGTGTCAGATGATAACGTTTACGTATCTCATGTTACTACATCATTCTTTGCTAATTGATGGGGGAAAACAGAAGGAAAACCCGTGCTTCGAATGAGGCATTTTCTGATGGTCGAAGGAGTATAGGTGTAAAATCAAGTTTGAATATACTCCAAATGTAGAAATGATGCGTTTAGGAAGAAAACCGCGAAATTTCTCGTCTATGTCCAAATTCCTGAAAAGAAAACGAAGAAAGCGTTGTTGAAAACATTCACAATTCTATTTTTACACAAAATCCCACAATTTTTAGTGGAACTTGTTTTGTTGTCGCACTTATTCAACAGTCCTTTAAATTCTCCTAATTTTTTTCCAACCGAAAACCACGAGAAAATCCTCTGACATCATTTACTTAGTTTTGAAAGGACAATCAAGGCAAGTCAGTCAGTCAATCAACTAGCGCTGGTAGATGAACATGGTGACTTAGCTCCGCTACATCCCTTTTAGTCGGTAGATCTCTTGTCAGTGTCATTACCGCGACCACGCTCAATTCCAACTGTTTCGATAAACGGCGTGGAAAAAACTCCTGTCGATCAAATTTTCCTACGAGGCCCCTAACAACCTCTTACGCATGTGAGCCGAAGCATTCGCGCTGCGCCTGCGAGACAAACCATGGGCTGTTGACGCCGATGGGCCTCTTCAGCTCCCTAATAGACACTTGCGCTCGCATACGCAACGCGTCGTTAGGTGCTTTGTAGGAAAATTCGATCCACAAGGCTGTTTCTCGCGCCGTTTTCCAAGACAGGCAGGGGGAAATAAGCGTTATCGCTCTCTAGTCGTGATTTACACCCCCAATCCTATCTTTCATTGGGTACATCTTGAGCAGTGTTTAAGGAGCTGAAGTGCAACGAAAGTATATATTTTCCTGCAGATTATTTGCACTTTGTCTGTCTGTTGTCAGCTGCATAGCTTCGCTAAGAAGTTGTAATTATCTCAAAAAAAGTCGCTGAAAAGACGTTGACCTTGAGGAACCAGAAAACTGATTGTACTGGACAAATAGAACAAATTTAAAATTGAGCTGATTGTGGTAGTAGAGTCTGTGCTTGTCTATTATAAATGGCAATTACGCTATGTACGGAATACAACGCGTTTCTATTTCAACATCTGCACCGAATAGGACCCCAAAACCGACTTCTGTTGATCTACATACTTTCTCCACTCTATCCGAGAAAAAACTGGGTACGCTTAGTATTCAAGGAACAAGTCCATGAGAACACACGCATCGAATTACATTTTTGTTGACGATTTGGAAATTAATTCATTTGTACCCAGTTTATCCTTAGTTGTCAAATAACGATAGTAAAAAATAATAATTTTTCCTTTATTTGTCCTGTATAAAGCGGTATCTGGAGATAGACTCTGAGTCGTAAATAATAGCGATGAGGGCAATAAATAATATAGTAATGTAATAATAATATAACATATTAATATAATATAATATAGTATAATAATAATATTAACAATAGTAATAATACTAATAAAATAATAAATACACTTCTTACAGAGTGCAAAAAACGCATGAAATCTTAGCACGTGATAATTTCACAGACACTTTACTGGATATCCTAGTCCTTCCTATTTTTGTATTATTTGTGCACGGAGTCATTCCTTATAGAAGCATTAAGCAGATGGGAAAAGAGCGTGGATTTCAGGAAAGATCTCGTACTTCACAAATCCTATATCAATCCATTTTTACTATGTTTTTTTTTCATTTTTTAAACTCTTTTTTTGCACGGACACCAACAAACTGCTGTGTCTTTCATTCCAGTACCGTCCTGAACTAAACTTCCTAAGCTTGTCCTTAAAAACACTTACGGTATTCCATAAACGAGTGCAACACAGATTAACTTTAACTGAAAAACTTTACACTTCACTAATTTTCACGTCGCATTAGCCTTAGCACATTACTCTATTAGCAGCTCGTTCAACTAGTCGTTTTCAAAGGTTTTCCGCCAGAATACTGCAAAAGAAACGTAACGCAGATTCCCGGAATTCTACACTTTTTCACAGTTCTATACGGTTCAGTGATCGTCTACGTTATTCCTCTTCTTAGAGAGTTCCACTCTTTCGTTTTATTTCTTCCTGTTTTTTTTTTCTGGTTACTTGCAAAAAATGTTCACTGAAGGTTGGTAAAAAACAAATATACCATAAATTAGTGACGCATATTCTATAAAAACATGCTTAAAGAGATTAAGGCAGTTCGTTGAGGAAGAGAAGGTGAGGAGGTAGGGCTTCTGAAAATTACCTGAGGATCTTCCTGAGAAAGGAATTTCATCGAATTTTTTTTTTCGGTGCAGCGCAAAAAGTGGTATGCGAAGGTTATTATATGCTAATAATGAACATAATTTTTAAAGATATTTAAGAATTTATTTTTTATGAATTTATTCTTTTAAAATGAATTCTTAACAACGTCAGTTGCAGCGATCGCTCAAGTTACATCGGTGTCATCTTTGTGGATTTCTACATTTGTTCTTTGGTTAGGAATTCTTCTGGAAAAAATTTATTTTCACAAATCTTGCTGTCTCATTTCCCTCGTATGTAAGCTACGGTAACAAAAGTTAGGATACTGTAAAATTTCCTCCTTTTATGAGCGATCAGGATTTTGGATCTTCAACATAAATCGACGACCTATTTTAATTCAGGGTTTATGATTTTATTTATCTTTTCCGCTTAAACGCCGTGAGATCTTAATTGTAGCAGTTTCTATATAACCTGATTAATGTTACAACTTTTTTTGTGTGTAAAAATGCGTACTCTGTAGAATCCTATCCATTTGAATACCTAAACATTTGTTTTTGCTTGAGAGGTGTAGCAGCGCAGCATACCATTAGCGCAATGACGGTACTATACCTATCAACCAGTTTGAAAAGTTTTTTTGCCGAAGAAAAATCGAGGAAATTGGTGTCACTCGCGAAGTCAGAAGTCAGTCTAATCGATAATGCACATCTGGTAGGGTCGATATCGTCCCATATCGATCTGCTTGGACAATTGGAATGGAATAATTTATTACAATATTACAATCGCCGTTGGTCACTGTCCCCTATACTCGACATTCGATGATAATCGATAACTTATTATTTATTAAATTTATTTAATTATAATTCGAGAATTTGAGAATTGATAATTCGATCGGGGATGCTATTCCTCTTGCCAAGGAATTTCCGGAAATTGTTTGATTAGTTCCAGAGTTCTTCTCTCTTACAATCCGTTTCACCGACTGATCTTCTAGAATTTTCTTGTACAGTTTGTATTTGAAGGATAGCGTTCATACTTTCTTGCCAAGCTCTGCATACGAGAACGACTCTGACCTGATTCTGTTCGGGCAAAGGCTGACCCCGCAGAGTTCACTTCCGGATTCTGTTTGCGGTGACATTTCACTTTCACCTAAACAGGTTCCAAAAATTCTCTGCACTTCTCGTGCACAATCGTGGAAATGATGCAATCAGTCATCTTATTGTTTTAACTCTTCCACATTTTTTTTGATTCCGATGCGATTTGATGATGATTTATGTTTACTAGAGCAGTGGAACAACTAGAATAATAAAATTAAAAGAACAACAAAAAGAGAAACTGCAAATGGGAGGGGATGGGGTGAGGGTTGGAGCGGGTGAAATAAAATTATTATTTAGAAGACCAGGAGAATGCAGGGTACGACTTTTAGCTGTTGCCTTAAAAATTCAGATCACCAATGTGTTTCCTTACTGATCTTCGAAAACATATGTAAACGTAGGGATCACTGGGGAATTTCCTACCAGAATTGTTTGCATGTGTATTAAAATTTATTTGCATAGTTTGTCATTAGTTGTAATGCAGTTGAATATATCTAATAAATCGTAATATGAATAAGTCATTAGTAAGAATGAATCGCATATAGTCGAAAAATGTGAATGGAACGCTTAGCGGTAAGAAGTGATATGGCTTTAAGAGGTAAGAAAAGGGTTCCACAAATTGCCGAAAAATGCTACATTGCGACATCAATCATTTTCGATGCCACACAAACACACATACAAATACACATACAATTTTTCTAAAATAGATTCAGAGTGCGAGCATTTGCGAAAAGTGCTCTACGAACATTACGATACTATGGAGAGTGGCAACATTAAAAGTCTTAATGTATGAATGGGCGGCACTGTTTCATACCAAAAAAAATCGTTCGGGTGAAACGTGGAAAAAGAACGTTAGATTTTATTGAAACGTGGTTGTAAACTACAGAAGAAAGATTCCGTATATAAGCCACATTCGTGTATACCCGTAACGTCTGCATAACGACGATCACATCGTGTTGCTGTCCACGGTAGGTGTTGATTAGAATTTTCGTGGCCACTTCATAGATTTTACTCTGATAAAAAAATTTATCGCTTTATATATCCATCGATGAAGTTACGCTGCGCTTAGAACCTCAAAAATAATCCCTTCTCTCTATCAATTGATGAAAATAAATGATTTATTAATTAATAGAAAGGGAATTCGCACATATTACAACTACTATTGCAATCATTTCCGGATCTCACCCATATGTTAGTTATCTTCTAAAGAATTCTATTAGAACTGAGTTCCAAGTAGGATGCCCTCCGATCCCTCCATTTCTCGTGCACTTGAAATAATCCCTCTATCATTCAACTCTGATGAATCGATTTCCTGGTTTTCTTGAGAATCATTCTGATGTAGACGTGCCTAAACGTACATTACACTAAGGATTCTCCTCTGATTTCAGAATGAGCTCAACGACGATAGTTGCTGGTGTGGCCGGCATTACTACCGTCGCTACAGTATGTTCCATAATAACCGTTCTCTACCTTGTCAACGATATCAACAACTTCTATGATGATGCGATCGAAGAACTTGCTGCATTCAAGGTAATGGCTCCAATTCTCCGAGACCACCTCATTATTCTCACAGTTAGAACAAGCCAATTTTCTAGGATCTCGCCAATTCTGCATGGCATGAAATGAGACCTTCCTACCATCAAATGAGAGAGAGGAGATATGCGATCTTAGGAATACCGCGCGAACGACGTCAATATCCACCACATTGCAATTGTGGGGCATTCCCCGCAGCCTGCCCTATTGGCCCTCCGGGTCCACCTGGTTTTCCAGGACTCCCCGGAGAACCCGGAGTACCCGGAATACCTGGCATTCGTGGTAATGACGGTATTACGATCAGTCATGGAGGTGGAGCTGGTGGTTGTATAAAGTGCTCACCCGGACCTCCTGGTCCTCCTGGAACGGATGGACCTATGGGACCCCCCGGACCACCTGGCATGCCGGGTGCAGCTTCACGAGCAGGTCCTCGAGGTCCACCAGGTCCACCAGGACTCCCCGGAGATGCTGGAGCACCTGGAGCACCTGGACAACCTGGAGCACCAGGAAATCCTGGTGCACCCGGAGTGCGTGGTATCGGCTTGCCAGGACTGGCCGGACCTCCTGGACCTCCTGGACCTCCTGGACCTCCCGGAATGGATGCTAGACCTCCACCAGCTCCATTACCAGGACCTCCTGGACCGATGGGAGCGCCTGGAATGCCTGGAAGACCTGGACCGGACGGATTTCCTGGGGGTCCTGGGATGCCTGGTATGCCTGGAACAGATGGTCAGTACTGTCCATGTCCGCCGAGGACAGGAGGAGGGTATGGTCGACCACATTCGTTCCGCCACAGCAATCAGGTTTCTGCGGCAAGGAATAGAATTGTTAGGCGTCCACAACCCAGCAGGATCATCAGCGGTGAGACAGCGAGGAGATATTGAAGTCAGGAGCAAAGCCTTCTACACAGATTTTTGGCTTTTGTATTCGTTTTTGGTGGCAGAAATAAAGGAAGTTCGTTTGAAATCAGTTTCATTAGTGTTCAACCCTTTAAAGAGTTGGCGTCGATGGAGGTTTTTTTCCCTCAAAACGGACATGCCTTGAAATAGGAGTGCGTTAAATCCACTCACATCATCATCAAAGTTGTGTATTTTATCCAAAGGAGCAAAATTTTTGTTCAAAAATCCTGGATACACATAGACGACCAGCAATCAGGTTATTTCACGCAAAGAACTCGATTGCACCAATGTGTTGTGATACCTCAATTTCGAAAAAAAAAACAATTCAATTGAAAACGTAATCATAATTCTGAAAATTTTGAGACTTGGAATTTACGACTCGTTTACGGTTCTTATCAGTTTTCTTTAGTTCCTATTCACAATTCAATCTCACTTTCATTTCACGTAAGTGAATCCATTGTACCTTGGTGAAAAATTGGGCAACAATGCTACTAGGAACAATAACTGACGAGTCGTTGGTTGTCATACGTCTGTCGATGACTTAAAGGCAGCAGTATCACGAATCTGACGTGGTGAGGAAATCCTCGGAAAAAAAACTAGCGATGGACTTCTAAATTACGGGATCAGGTGCGGTTCCGTTCACCTTTCCCAGTGGTCCCAAAAAAGGCGTGGGAACCGCTTTATTTCCTACGAGGAACGTTAGAACACTCCTCCATGTATACGTTCTGGTCCCCTCAGAAGCATATTCATAGGTTCTACTTGAACAGGAAGTCGTGGAGAGCTCACTGGCCTTCGACCGCTGCGCAGCTGGATGCGGCGCGTGCGCGCGGGAGGAGCGTAGCGAATAAAATCCTCGTGAAAAACAGAGGCTTTTACGGCGTTTTTTTCTTACCACGATTAGAGAGCCGAACCACGCCTGATCCCGCGATCTACGGTACCCCGTATAGAGTTTGTCCAACCGGAAATCCATACTACGTCAGATTCGTGAGGTGATGCCTTTAATTTATTGCTCCTGTAATTTTTCCCACTTTCGTGGAAGTTCAGTATATTGGTTTCAACGGCTAGTTTAGTTTATTTTAAGAAGTACTACAATTATACAAACCACTGCATGCGATCAATACAATTGTAAAGGTTTTTCACCATCATCCTGAGGAAAATTTCTTTTTTATTAAAAATTTGAGGATCTAAGAATAATAATCTAGATATGTGAAGCTTCACACGAAAACATTTCTGAAACCACCTAAAAATCGCTGACTTCAAAATCATTTTGTTGTAATAATTTTTTTCCAAAAATTTAAAATAGCACATATGAAGAGTGGTGAAGGTTTTCATTCAAATAATTGGGCATGTTCTAGAAAGGTGTAGTGTGTATAATAACCTGTCCTTTAATAATATCCTTTTTGTGTTATTTCCACCTTAAAATCACTTCACAAATGAGAACGAAACCCTGGTTGGTTTCAGAAGTTTTTCTTCGAAAAAATGGGCGAAAGAGAGTGTTGGGTCGGTCGAAATTGTTTCCAGTCACTATTACAGATCCTTTTTTCTCGCAAATGATGGTTCCACTGCATCATTTCAGTAAGACGTTTGCCCGTAAATTAAGTCTCACTTAGTGTGTACCAAATCAATCGTTTTTCTGATTCACGATCGTAAATCAACAATTTCATGGATAGTGAAACGATAGGAACACATTATGATGCAGAAAGATGGGGATATAAAATGTTTTTTCTACCGTTGAGAAAAAAAAACACGGAAACCTTCATCTTCAAATTACTCACAAGAAAACCATCTTCGCTTCTTTGGTCACATTATAAGGAGGTGGTTACCTCGTACAAACTACCTTGAGGGCGCTCGTAGAATCAAACTGGAGAAGACCGCCTGATCCAGTAAGCAAAAGTTCTGGACGGAAGTAGTAGAAGGAGTTCTGCGGACCTTCAGCGTTCATCCACAGGCAGGTTAGATGTTTATAAGGCTACGGATAACGTGGATCTATTCGAGTTCCACCCAAATATCGAACACGATGTGTATGATGGGATATACTTGACGACGAAGATGCAGACATAACTGGGCGGAGCCGTACCATCCACATATCGCATACCTTAAGTAGGTCAGGCTTCAGATAAACGCCACGATCTGTTGTTGCTGCAATATTTTTTCCAACGAGAGTGGTCCCTTCGAAGAGGGTACTCACGTGCGTTTGCCGTGTTTACCACTAAAATTTCTTTATTACAGTTTCGAGTAAAACCCTCATGCATACACTGTTTCCCTCCACGTTTTCTCGTTACCGAAAAAAATGTCCCAAAACTAAATCCATATGGACAAAATCGATCAATAAGGTATAGCCAAGACACAATAAACTGTTCCTGATCATGCCCTATGATAACTGATTTATTCTGTCACATGTGTGTAAGGAATTTCCGGAAAACAGTCAGAGGGGTCCAACGGCGTTAGATAGGTATGGTGGCACCGCAAAGCGGTAACGTAAGTTAACACGGGTCCTATGGTGTCCAAATCGGTGCGCCATGGTGTAAGTAGAGCCGTTGAAGAACTCCAAGTGAATTTGTCAAGAAGTAAATGAGACGTTGTTAACCGTTTCGCAGCGAAGAAAACTGCATGTGTTGCGTTTCCCCCTATGTATTGGACCGCATATCTATTCTCCTCCACATTTGCCTCATCCGCTCTCTTGTAACATCCTTCCTTCAAAAATTGGAAACAACCGCTGCTTAAATAGTAGCTAGCAGTTGATGTGATCGCAGAACTTTATCATTAGTAACGTCATTTAATGTTCACACATCATTCTGTGTTGTTTGTTTAGGAAAAAGAGGAGGAAAACCCATAAAACCTCGTGTAATGTTTCCAAATTGTGGAGGTATCAGAGGAATAAAGGGGTAAAATCGTCTCTGTATACTCTCCAAATGGCATTGACATTGACATTGACATTTAGATGAAATTTAGGATGAAATCATCATTTCATCAGTGTCTAAAACTTATAGGAAAGAAAAAAAAACGAAAAAGAAGTGTTGGAAGAAATACAACTTCAATTTTACGAAAAATGCCACTACTTTTGACTTCTATTGATCGGTGAATGCGAGTGAAGCAAACACCACGAGTACTCTGATGTCAGGGATTACCCAGACATTCAGACTGATATTTAATAAAGCGACAAAGATCTGGGTGAAGAGAATAAATTATAGAAATGTGCAAGGGTCTACAGTCGACTGTGCAAGGACGATGCGGGTCAATATCGATCCTGCAGAGCAGAGAGGAGCGAAAGCATGGGTCAAGCAAAGAACCGTGTTCACGCAGAGTGAATGTGCTTTAGCGTGTACAACCCACTGACGACAAAATACAACCGATAAATTTGTTTATTTATTTATTTGTTTATTTTATTTATTTCATTTATTGCGCTCAAAGGCGTGCACAGAGTATGAGGCAAGAAATGAATACAAAAGAAAACAATAGAAAATCCAGCAACGAGAAAAGAGTAGAATGAGAATAGGCAGGGATAAGCCACGCGCACAGTGAAGCAAGGAACGATTTAGTGATTTCAAAAAGCACATAAACTCGACAGGGTGGGAATTAAGACTAATAAGGACTATAAATACGTTATATGGGTTTAGTCGTCGAATACGATACGAAATTACGATCCGATCCTATTCATCTACTATTGCATGAAAGCAGAATCATAAAAAGAGAAACCAGGAACAGGAAATGAAAGGTAATGCAAAGGTACCGGGGCTTCGGGACGCTATGGGAACCTAGAGATGATAGAATTTGAGACATCAATTCTGGCCTTATATTTCAGCAGAATTAAAAAACAAGCGGTCGTCGATCTGTTAAGGAAAAATGACAAAGTGTTCCATCATTTTAAAAGATTCTATGTAACTTGAAAATGGTTCCGGTCTGCTGGCATACTTTACTTATACAGTGTTTTAACCATAAATTTCCAGAAATTGTACCAACTTATCCAGTACTCAGCACTGTTGGTTACTAGAAGCCGGGGTTCTTGCATGCCCTCAGATCGTAATTATATAGTTCAGGTAAGCAAAAAAGTGCCTTCCACCAGGTTTGGCACCACCAAACACGAATCGTCAGCGAAAAAACTGACAAAAAAAATTGGATTTTGATACTTGTGGATACTGTAAATTGATGTGGTCGTTAAGCAAACAAACTATCAATCCTCCCTAATGGAAAAAATACATCTCCAGTTTTTTTTTTGAAATTTTTTCTACACGGGCAAAAACAAAAGATGACAAGTCATTAGTTCACCGGTACAGTGCACATTCACGATAACATTCCATGGTTTTTTCTCAAATTGGCTACCGAGAGAGAGAGAACCGACATCTATCACAAGAGCGCTACAGCTACCGAAACCATGTGAACCGAGGTCTGGTTATTTTCTAAGTAATATTGACGTTCTATAGCGTCCAGTTCAGAAGTCCTCGTGCCTTGGAACCTCCGCATCATCTGTCTTTGTTTTCGAAGCCAAAAGTATGAAACGGAAACGATTATGTCGTGGAATGCGTAACCCCGGCTCACTAAAAGTGAAATATCGGCAAGACGCGGTGGATTCTTGAAAGAATAGGGCACCATAGGAGTGAGAAACAAGATGGAAGCGAGTTTGAAATAAAGTGTACGATATTAGCCCACGAGAAAGAAACATCTACTAGGAAGGTATCGGAAGAATCCTGGATTTCTGTCCGGAATCCATCCATGAATAACAAAAATGGGTGCTTATCAATGACCAACGACTTCATGCCGTTCGTAACACTCTGTGAGGTATAAGATTGTCCCACATGCGGTTCCTTAACGTTATCCAGACACCAGTGCTTAAGGATACTGCACAGTGCGCAGATCTCATTCGCCTTGGTGACAATCTTTAAGAACGCGGTGGTCTACCAACCCCGCTAGTCGGTGGAACTGGTCAGTTGTTTTCGTTTTGAAGGTCTTGCGTGGTGTACTTGGAACAATATCAGAGGTTGGCAAGGAGAAAGGAAGAGTCTGATGAAGATATGAATAGAATCAAAGGCCTCCAGCAATTTTCACGCCTTCGATGAAGACGAAGTTGTCGAAACTTCAGGCCAATAGTAAAGTTTCACCAAAACCCCGTTGGTATAACGAAAAAAAAATTAAAATGGAAGATAAAAAATAAAGCAAAAAAAAAAAGAAAACATTAACACAATTCTCGGAGGAAACTCTTCAGTGAATAATAAGACTGAATGGTTGTCGATAGCAAACGAGTTCTTGCCACTTGCATCGCTCTATGACCTCTAAGACTGCCTGATTTTGTGTGCGTGTAGATCAAATAATCCATATTGTGGCGGGAGATCCACACACACAGCAATACCCATTCGTTGGTGCACTGAGCAGCGACAACAGCAGCGTGCTCTCAAGGGCCAAAGGTCCGTTGGAATTCTACGTAAGACTATTTTTAATGTACTTGGCCTTCGTTTTCACTACCTTGAACCATCATCGAAACATTGACCTAGGTTAGTGGGTCAAATTGTCCCGGTCAACCTCTATTTAGGCCTCTAAAAATTGTGAAAGAACCGAAACGTCAGGCGAATAAAGGTTCTGTCTAAAAAATCTTCTAGGTACACTAATAGAAAACTTGGCTACGATCTCTTTAGGTCCTACTACCAGCCACTATGTAGCTGCAAGTAAAAAGTTTTAAATAACAGAATAAATTAATTACGTATTTTGCTATTGTTTCCTTGCACTTTGATTTCTTTGTTGACTCTAACAATCTGAACTCAGAGAAGAGTACTAGACTCTGGAAGAAGACTTCTCGGACAGAATCTCATCCAATCTTCTGGCCCTACTCTCAAAATTCATTTCGTTTTACCTCAAAACTCACCTTAACTTGGTCCCACATAAAATCTTTTGATCCACGGATACCTTGATTAGGATTGAAAATTCGGACCTGTGTCGCACACGCACACGGATCCCGACACGCGTTGATCTAATCCTCAAATTTGGTCTGTCACAATCCCTTTTCTGGACTTTACTCCTTTGAAACAGCAGTAAAATTTTGTGATCATTTAATGATTATTGAGTATAGGTTGTTTTTTTTTGTTTCAGATCCAATTTTTCCTTACTATTATTTTAAAAGAATCGCAGTTTACGATGTAAGGGGACAGATCAAAACGCTAAGAATGAAGACATTTGATCATCAATGGGAGGACGTCGAACGTTTTCGAACCTTTGAGGCGACAGTTTCGGTCGTCTGATCTTTCGTTTTTCTTTTTCTGCCCTCGAAGACGCTTTATTTCGAATTTTTTTTTGGTACTCCAAGTTATTTAGTAGTTGTTACTCGATGAAAGGCAACAATTTACTCATTTTAATGTTTGTTTTCAATTCTGTTATGTTCTAATACGTCAATAACTCGAATGAGGTTGTTCTCTTCTGATCGATATCGTCGAGATCAACTACTCTAAACTCATCTTTTTCTCTTGTACTAGTAAATACTCTTCAGAGTAATGGATTATTCGAATTTATTATTGTAATAACACATTTTAGGACATTAACCAATCCTCAACACATCTCTTAAAAAGAAAGTTTAACTCGTTATAGATCAGAAGAATATTTTTTAAATGACGAGGTGAATAAAATCACGATGCCTATCAAATAACTGGAAATCTTTAAAAATCTCCTCAGGACTACAGAATGGTTTAGCGAAGAGCACAACAACTGCCAGATCCTTTTGAAACCGCAATAACTAGCGCTCAATTATCGGTTTTGTTTATCCGGAAGGGTGAAAGAAAACAAAAAAAGTAATTTAATATTACGTAATATTTATTTCATTGAATTTTCCACTACATTTAAAAGGAGAACACTAGAAACATGATTCCAACAAATAATTCTACCTTATCACTAATTACAAGAGAAGCCGGAGTCGATCAGCCTCACTGCTTCCGATAGGCCGTCTTATGCTGAATAATTCTATTCCTTGCAGTACTTGGACCATTGGGACGTCTGGCTACTCTCTTTTTAGGGACAGGGACTAGACGTTTCCTGTGACGAGAAATACCCCGAGGACCTTGACGGCTATAGCGTCCAGTACGTGGTGGACAAGGACAGTACGCTCCGTCTCCTCCTGGCATACCAAGCGTTCCGGGCATTCCAGGTGGTCCGTCTGGACCAGGTGTCCCAGGCATTCCAGGCGGTCCCGGGGGTCCGGGTGGTCCTGGAAGTGGAGGTCCTCCACCATAACCACTCTCTCCAGGAGGTCCTGGTGGTCCCATTGGTCCGGGTGGTCCAGGAGGTCCGGGTAGCCCTATGCTGCGCATTCCAGGAGCGCCCGGCATGCCAGGCTCTCCATCCTTTCCGGGTGCTCCAGCTGCTCCAGCATCTCCGGGTGGTCCTGGTGGCCCTGGCGGACCTTCCCCACCTCCACGTGCATATGCACCCGCCTCTCCCGGTGGCCCAGGAGGTCCAGGAGGTCCATCCGGACCAGGGGATCCCATAGGTCCAGGAGAGCATTTGATGCATCCACCAGCTCCACCGCCATAGCTAACTCCAATACCGTCAGCACCACGCATACCTGGAGCACCTGGCCCGCCAGGTTCTCCGTCTAATCCAGGCATTCCGGGTGGGCCAGGCGGTCCAGCCGGACAAGCTGTAGGGAACGCTCCACATTTGCAATGTGGCGGATATTGGCGGCGTTGTCGAGATATTCCAAGCCACGCAGCTCTTCTCTCTCTCACCTCCTCATATGACGGCCTCATTTCATACCATGCGGAGTTGGCGAGGTCCTGGCAAAATTCGGAGTTTTTTGAAGTGCTTTTCAAGATGATCGAAGAGTATTACGCTTACAGTGAAGTCCTTGAGCTCCTCAATTGCGTCATAATAAAAATTATTTATGTCATTGACGAGAAGGACAACTGTTATGAGCGAGCAGACAGTGGTGACTGCAGTAACACCGGCGATCCCGGCTATGATCCCCGTTGTACTCATTCGGAATTCCTGAAACAAAAGGATTCAGACATTTTTTTATTTACTCGAGTTCTTGGTGGTTAGATGTTTCCTGTGAATTAACTGCTTTCTTTCTCAACGGGTAGGTAACGGGTAAGACATATAATTGGTGTTTTTTGGTCCTTAGCTTCTTACTCAGACTGGAAGAACTATTGCTACTTACTTTCTACTATAAAGTAAATGTCTAAAGAGCATAGTCGAACCATTGAGCGTCACAAGAAAAACAAACAAAGTGAAAATGAACAAAGTTGACTTCTGAAAAGACCCTAAAACCCAGCCTAATGATTCTATATTTTTTTTTTTGAAAAAGGTGCTAATTCTAAGCCCTTACTTCTCCTTACTTGAATATCCGGAATAAGCTCTTAGAAGCCTTAAAGTAATGGGAAGAAGGCAGAAAGTGCCCGCACGAAACACACATAATCCCTCCACATTGAGAATTCGAGAATGTTACTTACCGAATAAGCACGTTGGTTGCTGGTAGATGGTCTTACAGTTAATCATTCCTCCTTTTATACGCAGACCTTCGCGGTCATTTTACAGCGAATGGGTCTCGAGAAAAGTAAAAAGTCGCTATCTTTTTCACCGTAAGTGAATCCATTTTTTTCCCGACGATCGTGAAGGCGGCATAAGGACAGTTGTGCAAAAAAATCTCTCTGCTCACAGTTGCACTCATCGGAACGCATGGTTTATCGCGTATCTTTCCGGGTCTGCGTCCACCGTTGTGGCAGTGATTTGGTAAATTCGGTAGCTGATAAGATTGATGAATCTTCCCTCCATTTGCACATATATGGAACCCGTTTCTTTCCTCTAAAAGCCAATTAGCTTTCTAGCCGTGGGCGGAGACGTTCGTTATAGGTTCGTTTTTACGTCCACATTACAACAAACTCTAACTCTAACTCAAATAAAATCAGCTAATAGCACATCCAAGTTGTTCCACAATTGCACAAATCATTACTATTTCTGTATGTTATTCTGCAAAAAGTAGGAAGTAGTGCAACCATCGAATGTACTTCGGGTAGCATCGGGTAGCAACAAAATTTCGAGGTCGAAAAATTCTACATGAGGAAAAATTACAATGTTAGGCACGCAATTAATTTGATCAGTGAAACTTCTCCTCCTTTCTCCAAAGTCAGTTTCGGAGGTTACAATTTACTCACTTCCCTCGTTTTATTTCTTTCTATTCCCACGAAAGAAGGCGTTAGTGAGGTAAGATTTGTAAGATAGTAATCTCCCGGGGTTCACAATAATCATTAACTATCATCATATGCGATTCTGTACAGGACTCACCGACACACACAAAATGGTGGGTTAGTATGCATAGTTAGGTTACAAAACATAGTAACCAATGTCGATGAGCGCGGCTGGTCGCTCTCGCGTGATGTCCAGATTTTGTGCGCTGAGGGTAGGATTCATTTAGCGATTCACAGCGCTAACCTCGTCGAAAAATCTCTGCTTAACCTCTACTAAATGATCTTCATAATTAAATAATACTTCAGGTGAGTAGGTCAGGAGAAATCCTCCGCACTTGTGAAGGTATTGTCCGTAACGCAAAAATCGATGAGTTTTATAAGATCCATAATTTCCGTTACCGTGTTACAGGAGCTGCAAAAATGAAAAAAAAACGACCTAGAAGGAGTTGAACTTCTAACTAAAAATCAATTACTCAAATCAATTAAGGTTCCATTAATAATGCGGTACTCTATACCTTCTTTATTCCACAAAATTAGGATTTTAAAAATTCTGTTGTTTCAGAACGTTCAATTTTTTTTTTGCAGAGGTATTCAGCAAGTTATTTTTAAAGTTCACTTTCTTACGAAACAAAAATCGGTGCTGAGAAAAAATCAGTACTATTGAAATGAAAAACTGCCTCGTACAGGATAACCAAACAATCAACTATTGGAACTATTTTTTAGGATCAAATTTTAAATTTATTTTTTCTCAATTCTTTCATATTTTGTCTCTTGCGCGAAGAAAGTCTACCAAGAAATTTTCTTTATAAAAAGATCGATAAACGTTACGCTGACGTGAGTGAGTACCGTAATAGCAAGTGGTCGTACATACATACATCCTAAAGCATCACGTGCAGGTAAGTAGTTGTTGAGTTCACCAATTTCACTTAACAAAACACTTCCACCTACAAGTTACAGACCAGTTCTTTTTTTCTTGTAGAAAACTCGAGAATAACGACTGAAATCCGGTAGTCATACTTTTAATTTTGCGTGCGCCAACGTGACATCACGATTTGAAAAGAATCTGAACGGAAACAGTGAAGAAATGCTATGAACAGCCTTTTTTTAAATTCTACTCGAAAACTGGGTTGAATGCAATGAAAAAATTGAAAAAACGTGAAAGTGTCTCCAAAACTCTTTGTCGTATGTCTAAATTTCCTTTTGGTTACTCGACTTTAAAGCTAATCGTTGCCGAAAAAAAACACTTCAAAATGGGAATTCATTCCAAAAAAAAAAGATAGAAGTTAAGAAAAAATAAAAAAAGAAGATACGACAAGACATTTCGGCCAGAATTACCGTAGTACACGAATAATAGTGGTGTAAAAAGTTTACGAGGTCGCAAACTATTGTGATAAAGTGTGAAGGTTACTGTGTCTGGCGTCAAATCGATCCGCTTGGGATCCGCCACCATGTTCGGAATTCAATTCAGAATCGTTTGAGGTTTACGAAAGTCACTCCTAGACAGGTTGGCACTATTTTATCGACCCCGAAGTGAAAGACTTGGTTGACACATAGGCAGATTCGAACTTCCTATCGATCGTGCAGTCACAGCGGAACCTCCTACCGACTGCGCTACATCCGTTCCAAAACTAACGAGGTAATGGTGTAAAAAGCAAGTCATCATACATCAAGTTCATAGTTTTGTGTTTGAAGAAAAAAAATTACATACATAATTACATAATTGCATGCAAAATTAGAAATAATCACATGATACGTTAATTAATATGGAAAATTTCAATTAGTGACTTCCTTACTTCAAAAAAAAACCACTTTTGTCGCACTTATATTGTTATATTGGAATTTAAAAAGAAAGAAAAAAATAAAAAAGACGTGTAGGCAGGATTTTATGCAATAAATTTCGTTGCTGTTGCAATAAAGTGCTTTTTCGTTCATGTAATAGTTTATCCAACCAAACGAAAGTGAAACTAGTGAAAATAGCGTGAAAATGATTGAATAAGGTGTACTTGCACCGATAAAAAAATTTCCATGAAAAAAGTCGAAATTCCTTTATATGCAGCTTAAATTGACTAAATTAGAATAGGTTAAGATTAGTAAATTCGAAAAGTCACTCAGGAAGTCATAATTGTCTTCGGCTTCCGGTTTCCACTACCCTCTGCCTGTCATCGGACATTAAAAACATCTACACGGGAGAAATGCTGAGATAAGCAGTAAAAACGGGATTTTTTCTCTCTTCCCGAAACATTTCATTGAGCACATTTATGAGGATTTTTTGCCTACGTGTGTGTTTTTTCCCTGGTAATACTCAGCAAACGATTTCGTAGAAGAGGGGAAATTTTTAATGAGCACTACGTAAAATCAAGGTAATAGCAATTCAGAGGCGAAAGTTCTTCATAAATATATGAAAAACATCTCAAGGACAATAATAGAGTAGAACGTGTATCGTAGGAAGAAATAAAAATTGAAAATCTAGTTACAATAATTACACACCGTGACCAAATTTATGTATGGAAACATTTGGACAGTTCGAGAACGATAATGGCACCGTACGTAAAAGAAATGTCATCAGAAAATGTTCAGAAACCGAAAACAATTGGGGGAAGCAGAACGTGGTCCATTTTCTCATTTCGTTTATTTATGGTACGTACAGTACTGCAGGACCCAATGAGTGGAATCATTCTGATTGAAGAAAAAAAGGAGAAACAAAGGGTCCGGGTAGTTTCAGGGTGATGATATAAGCTAAAGTTGTCATTGTGATGGACGTTATACTATTTTTTAAGCGTTATATTTTTTAATTTTTGAGAAAATAATTCTCTAAAGTAATTTCCGTTTTTTTTTGCATGTACTCAGACTTACATATAAATGAATAACGTAAAAATTCCAAAGTAAATGACAGTCAGAAACTTTCTATAGATTTTCACAAATAAAATTATTCATATGTTACGGTTAGATGGTGATTCTAGGTCCCATTTGCTACCACAAAATTCCCTCATTCTTCTGTGTACGACTAGAAATCCTCCCAAATATTTTTTTTTAATTTTACTAACACGGGAGAATTTTGTCCAAGTACAATCAAAAGGGCAAGTTCCAGAGGGGAATTAATCGTGCAAGAATTTCCGCTAACTCCGTTTGTAGAATTTCTTTTCTTTTGCTTTTTTTTCTTTTCCTGTTCCCCTTCTCTCTTCTATTTTAGAGTAACGGCGTATAACCAAGGTCAATCATGAAGAGCACGTTAGTAAATTTCCTACGGAGACAAGAAAATATGGACAGAAAAATGTGATCACAAGAGACTATAAGTCTAATTTCACTATGGTGTTTTCAATAGTTCTTAACGATCTACTTTAGTTCTCAAAAAAAAAGAAGTGGGGATCTGGAGCCATTGTGTATTGAATCAAAGTCAGTTCACGATGACCTGTAGTAGCTCACCGATGAATTATCTCAGAATTCCTTATCCTCACACAAATATCAGATGTCGCTTTTTTAAAAAGAAAAAATTTCAAAAAAGAAAACTACAGGAAGAAAGGGAGCAATGCTTGATTAAACTTCAGCAGGTTCGAACCATCGATTACGCAGACCTGATAGTGACTTCGACTGGATCTAGCTTTAAACAACTGAAAAAAAACGAAAAAAGCGCAGTTACTTTCCTTAAAATTTGCACTGAGTTACTCGCTGAATTTTGGACCAAATTACAATTAGTGATGGCAGATGATTATATTGGTAAAGATCCAGAGATAAAATTTTGAATACAGATTCATGTAGAGAAAAAGTTTACTTAGGCTTAGGCGGGTGCGGCGCAGTCGGTTAGAGGTCCGTTGTAGCCACACGGTCGAGGGTTCGAAACCGCTCTAGTGCAAACCAAGCCTTTCATCCCTCCGGGGTCGATAAATTGGTACCAGACTTGTCTGAGAGAATGAAAACACTGACTTGATCATCGGCTGGCCCCCTCAAGTCATTGTATAGACCAATACGCGTTCCAAAACCTCAACGATTACGAATTCCAGTGAAACGCGTTGGCGCATCCCAAGTGGATTGATACGCCAGTGACTTTATCCTTTATCCTTTATTTCGCTGTAGTATTTGCAAGTTTAATCTCAAATCCTAACTATAAGCAGAAGGAATTCAGCGGCAGCAGTGGAAGATCCCTCCAGGTATATCAGAACACCTCAACGATTACGAATTCCAGTAAAACGCGTTGGCGCATCCCAAGTGGATTGATACGCCACTTTATTTTATCCTTTTTTTTTTTTTTTTTTTTTTTCCGATTATTTTAATACGAATTATTCAACTGCATTCAAGTAACTGTTGCGTTAAAGCTTAGAGCTAAGAAAAAAGAAATCATTTTCTTTCAGAACGCAATAATTTATCCTTAGGTCGGATTATCAAAAAGAAAAAAGTGATCCATCTTACAAAATACAGTAATTAGCAATTAATAGGTGATTTTAGTAGAATAATGAAACAGATTTTCGAACGGAAAACTAAACATCAGCTGAACACACATAGACAGATCACAGTGAGTGTGAAATTTACACATATGGTCAGAATATTTGTTTTCGGTTCTACCATACCACGTCGCAATAACCCGTTACCGTTAGATGTTGATTACAAAATAGTAATTGTGAAGTTTTTAGCAAGAAAAAGTGACAAATAAGCAAAGGAAGCACCAATAGCGAGAAAAACATACTAACGTAGTAATTTTTCAACAAAAAATGAGTAAGACATAAAATTTTTGCATTTCGTGTTTTTCGTGAAACAACTATTGTGGTTTGGTTTTACTTTATTTGAACATTTGCCCAGTTTACAATTTATTTGCCCGGTGGCAAATATTTTTCATAATCGGATTGTCACGTGTTTTTAGAACAATATAAGAAGAGAATGATCAGGATGAAATACGCAAAATTTACAGTTTTCTTACAATCCTATGCTATCATCTCTTGATCCATGTGGTTATACGACTTAAACCTAAGTCAGGTTCTTAGACCAAAATCAGAAATATCTAAAATCAGTGACCTTCTTCGATGACAACTGACAATTGCTTCCTTTTTAAAATGACATCCCTGATTCTTTCAGGATGAGGATCCTTCTACTCATTCTGCTATTGGCTTTGACCGTGAATTGCGGTTCAGACTTCTTCAAAGGTAAACTTGGAAACAAAATAAAAGCACTTCTCGAAAAGATTAAGAGTGTAAGCAAGTAGAATTTTTACCTTAAAAGTCTTATCCTGAATAGTATCCTAAGAAGACTATGATTTAGTCAATGAATGTCACATCACTTCTTCAAATTCGTGAGAAATTTGCCAAATTGAGGGACAAAATAAAGAAAAAGTTAGCGCTTACACCTCAACGGAAGGCGGAAGTGGATAAGATTATGAAGGTGATGTTGGAATTTTTGTGGACATATAATTTTTTTTTTGAGATGCGTTACTCAATTGAATGATTGGAATTTTTCAATTTCAGTTCATAAAACTGAATAAAGAGGATCGCATTCAAAAAAGTGGCGATACGATCTCTCAAATTAATAAAAGGACTGGCATGGCCGATATATTGTTCCAAGGCGATATCGTTTTAACAGAGTAAATCAGCTACACCAGGATTCTGATTTTGAGCGACAAAGACGCGAATCGATCGATCGCTTGCTTTCAGCGATCAGGCCAACGAAATCACCGACGAGATTGAAAATGAAGGCAAGAATCGTACAAAACGACAAGCATACCGTGATCAATGGTATCCGCAAACAATATGGCCCGATGGTGTTGAATATTCGTTTGATCCTAGCGCAGGTTAATGTTTTAAATTGAATTTTTTGAGTAACACTTCAAAAAGTGTACTGATGGCTAGTACGTTTAGATCAATTAATGCGAACTGTATTCGTGAAAGCTGCACAGGCTTGGATGGAGGATACATGCATTAACTTCCGTGAAAATCCTTCATGTATGTGATGCTACGAAGATGTTCGGTGTTTCTTCGTCCATCTAATGATTTCATTTCAGCTCCGACCAGGGTCCGTCTTTTCAAACAAAATGGATGCTGGTCCATGATTGGTAACACTCATCGAGAACAAATGCTCTCGTTAGGAGACGGTTGTGCGACGGTAAGAAGCGTTGACCGTTGAATTGTGCATTGCATCAAAAAAATCCTCGCTTGTTGGATCTCTGCGAGACAGTTTATAGTTCGATATAGTGCATATTACAAGCAGTGATGTGTCCGCGCTGAAATTCTCCTAATCTTTATGAAAACGACATGGGAAAACTGCTTTAGTTCCTACGACGATACGTTAGAACGCGTCACTCTTGTACACACTTCGGTTTCCACAACAGCAGCATATCCATTGGTTTTAAATGAACTGGGCGATGAGGAAACATTGTTGATTGTGGTCCGCTCTCACGCGTGGACGCGGCGCGTTCTAACGTACCTCGTAGGAGTTTAGACACTTTCCCACGCCACTTTTTCGATGATTAGGTGAAATTAAGCGTGACGACACACATATTCGTACTCGACAACACGAACTCTACTATTTGTTACACGAGAGATACAAACAACAGAAACTTCATCGCAAACATTCCAGAAATTTCCTTTTTATTTTTAGGTTGCAATAGCCACACACGAAATTGGCCACGCTATTGGATTCTGGCACACACACGCAAGATATGATCGCGATCAATATCTCTACTTCATCCCTCAAAATGTCATAGTAAGAAAAAAGAAACAAACGCTTCGTAACAAAGTTTTGGGCCGACAAGAGAAAAAATTGCACAAAAATTGCAGCCATCTTGGTTGGATCAGTTCGCCTTACAAACACCACAAACAAATGAGAACTACGGACTACCGTACGATTACGGAAGCATTATGCATTATGCGGCAAGCAGGTTCAAATTCCATGGGAATAATATTTTCGCTTTTCTGGATTGAAAGCAAATATTATAGTGCGTCTCAAAATGGTAAACCCACTATGGTTCCTCGTGATCAAACGTATCTGGAGACTCTTGGATCACCATTCATTTCCTTCATAGAAAAACTTATGATCAATAGACATTATGGATGCGACAGTATGTCTACCATTGTTCGAAGACTAGACACATTCAATATGCACAGAGGGCTGATTAGAGAATGTTTTAGGAAATTGTGGTCAGGGTTCGGCACAGTGCAGGATGGGTGGATTCCCAAATCCTCGCGATTGCTCACGATGTGTTTGCCCAAGCGGATATGGAGGCGATTTGTGCGATCAAAGAGTATGCTCAGCGCTTGTACACTTCGATCATGGAATAATTTGAAGTTTACTGATGTTTTTTTAAAGCCTCCTGGATGTGGCGGTGTGGTGGAAGCAAGTAATGATGTTCAAACATTGAGAGACGGAGTAGGAGTACCTAATTCAGGAGAAAGAGTGGACATGAAAGTCTGCAACTATTGGATTACGGTAATTTCTATTCTCTATTCTCTCAGATTATTTGATTAGTCATTAATAATGAAAATAATTAGTAATAAAAAAATTCGTCGTAGGCACCGGAGGGATCACGAATTGAAGTCAGAATTAGTGGAATGGCAAACGGTCCCTATATTCATGGATGTGTGTTTTGGGGAATGGAAATTAACACTCAACGAGACCAACTACAAACTGGATTTAGGTATTATATGTTTTCCTGTGAAAAAACTACTACAAACATTATTTCACACCGTCAATAATCGTATAGGTTCTGTAATCCACAAGATATCGGATTGACATTGGTCTCAAGCAGCAACATTGTGCCGATAATAGTTTACAACCGAGTTG